>NW_023045159.1:66128-108431 GCF_011762505.2 Arvicanthis niloticus | reverse complement strand
CCCTAACTTTGAATGCCCTACTATTCTCGCCTCTCACTGGATGCCATTCTGTCCTCTCCTCTCTCTGGATGCCCTTCAGTCCTCTTCTCTCTCTGGATGTCTTTCAGTCTTCTGCTGTCTCGGGATGGGCTTGTGTTCTCCATCTCTCTGGATGTGCTTCTGTTCTCTCTTCTCTTGGGAGGCCCTTCTGTCCTCTCTTCTATCTGGATTTCCTTCTGTCTTCACCTCTCTCTTGATGCCCTTCTGTTCTCTCCTCTTTCTGGATGCCCTTCTGTTCTCTCCTCTCTCTGCATACCCTTCTGTTGTCTCCTCTCTCAGGATGCACTTCTGTTCTCCCCTCTCTCTGAATTCCCTATTTTTCTTTTCCTCTCTCTAGATGCCCTTCTGTCATGGCCTCTCACTGGATGACCTTCTGTCTTCTCCTCTCTCCCAATGCCCTTTTGTTCCCTCTGCTCTCCGAATGCCATTCTGTTATCTACTCTCTCTGGATTAGCTTCTGTCTTCTCCTTCTCTTGAATCACTTCTGTTCTCTCCTCTTTCGGGATGCCCTTCTGTTTTCTCCTCTATCTAGATGCCCTTCTGTATTCTCTTCTATCTGTATGGCCTTCAGTACGTTTTTATGTGGAAGCCCTTCTTTGCTCTCCTCTCTCTGGATGCCCTTCTGTCTTATCCTATCTCTCGATGCCCTTCTCTCTTCTCTTTCTGGAGTCCTTCTGTTCTCTGCTCTCTCTAGATGCCCTTCTGTCCTCTCTTTTCTTGGGATGTCCTTCTGTTCTCCTCTCTCCCTGAATGCCTTCTGTCCTCTCCTATCTCAGGATTCCCCTTGGTTGTCTTCTCCATCTGGATGCCTTCTCTCTTCTCCCCTTTCTGGATGCCTTTCTGTTCTCTCCTCTCTCTGGAAACCCTTCTGTTTTCTGCACTCTCTGGATGCCCTTCTGTTCTCTCCTCTCTCTGGATGATCTTCTATCCTCTACTGTCTCTGGATACCCTTCTGTATTCTCCTCTCTCCCTATGCCCTTTTGTTCTCTCATCTCTATGGCTTCCCTTTTGTTCTCTCCTCTCTCTGGATGCCCTTCTGCTCTCTCCTTTCTCTGGATTCCCTTCTGTTCTCCTCTAACATTGGATGCCTTTCTGTTCTCTCCTCTCACTGTATGCCATTCTGTCCTCAACTCTTTCTGGATGCCCTTCAGTCTTCTTCTCTCTCTGCATGCCCTTCTGTCCTCTTCTCTCTCTGGATGTCCTTCAGTCTTCTGCTGTCTCTGGATGGGCTTGTGTTCTCTCCTCTTTCTGCATTATCTCCTGTTCTCTCATCTCTCTGTATGTGCTTCTGTTCTCTCTTCTCTCGGGATGTAATTCTGTCCTGTCCTCTCTCTGGATTCCCTTCTGTCTTCTCCTCTTTCTTGATGCATTTCTGTACTCTCCTCTTTCTGGATGCCCTTATGTTATCTCCTCTCTCCGCATACCCTTCTGTAGTCTCCTCTCTCAGGATGCATTTCTGTTCTCTCCTCTCTCTGCAATCCCTATTTTTCTTTTCTCCTCTCCGGATTCCTTTCTGTCATCTCCTCTCTCTGGAGGACCTTTTGTCTTCTCCACTCTCCCGATGCCCTTCTGTTCTCTACTCTCTCCGAATGCCCTTCTTTTCTCTCCTCTCTCTGGATTCGCTTCTGTCTTCCTCTCTGGATTCCCTTCTGCCCACTCCTCTCTCTGGATGCCCTTCTGACTTTTCCTCTTGCTGAATGCCCTTCTGTCCTCTCCTCTCTCTGGATTCCCTTCTGTCTTCTCCTCTCTCTGGATGCCCTTCTGTTCTCTCCTCTTTCCAGATGCCCTTCTGTAGTCTCCATTTTCTGGATGCCCTTCTGTTCTCTCCTCTCTTCGAATGCCCTGCTGTCCTCTCCTCTCTCTAGAAGCCCTTCTATTCTATCCTCACTCTGGTTCTCCTTCTGTCTTCACCTCTCTCTGGATGCCCTTCTGTCCTCTCTCTCTGTATGTCCTTCATTCATCTGCTCTCTCTAGATGCCCTTCTGTTCTCTCCTCATTCTGGATTCATTTCTGTTCTCTTCTCTCTAGATGCCCTTCTGTACTTTCCTTTCTCCGGATGCCCTTCAGTCCTCTCCTGTCTATGGATTTCCTTCTCTATTCTTCTCACTCTGGATGCCCTTCTGTTCTCTCGATCTCTGGATGCCATTCTGAACTCTCCTCTCCATGGTTGCCCTTCTGTTCTCTCCTCTCCATGGTTGCCCTTCTGTTCTCTCCTCTCTCTGGATGCCGTTCTGTTCTCTCCTCTCTCTAGATGCCATTCTGTCTACTCCTCTCTCTGGATGGCTTTCTGTTCTCTCCTCTCTCTGCATCCCTTCTGTCCTCTACTCTCGCTGGATACTTTTCTGCACTCTCCTCTCTCTGGATGCCCTTCTGTCCTCTCCGCTCTCTGAATGTCCTTCTGTCTTTCCCACCCTCTGAATGCCCTTCTGTTCTCTCCTCTCTCTGGATGCCGTTCTGATCTCTCCTCTCTCTAGATGTCATTCTGTCTACTCCTCTCTCTGGATGGCTTTCTGTTCTCTCCTCTCTCTGCATCCCATCTGTCCTCTACTCTCCTTGGATACTTTTCTGCACTCTCCTCTCTCTGGATGCCCTTCTGTCCTCTCTGCTGTCTGAATGTCCTTCTGTCTTTCCCACCCTCTGAATGCCCTTCTGTTCTCTCCTCTCTCTGGATTCCCTTTTGGTCTTCTCCTCTCTCTGGATGCCCTTCTCTTCTCTCCTCTCTCTAGATGCCCTTTTTTTCTCTATTCTCTCTGGATGCCCTTTTGTTCTTTCATCTCCCCAGATGCCCTTCTGTGCTCTCCTCTCTCTGGATGCCCTTCTGTCCTCTCCTCTCTCTGAATGCCCTTCTGGTCTCTCCTCTCTCTGAAGGCTCTTCTGTTCTCTCCTTTTTCTTGATACCACTCTGTTCTCTCCTCTCTCCGGATGCCATTCTACCTTCTCCTCACTCTTGATGGCTTTCTTTTCTGTCCTTTCTCTTGATGCATATCTGTCCTCTTCTCTCTCTGTATGCCCTTCTGTCTTCTCCTCTCTTTGTATGCCCTTCTTTTCTCTCCTCTCTTTGGATGCCCTTCTGTCTTCTTCTCACTCTGGATGCCCTTTTGTTCTCTCTGATCACTGGATGCCTTTCTGACCTCTCCTTTCCATGGATGCCCTTCTGTTCTCTCCTCTCTCTAGAAGCCATTCTGTCTACTCCTCTTTTGGATGGCTTTCTGTTCTCTCTTCTCTCTGCATCCCTTCTGTCCTCTACTCTCGCTGGATACCCTTCTGCACTCTCCTCTCTCTGGAGGCCCTTCTGTCCTCTCCTCTCTCTGGATGTCCTTCTGTCCTCTCCTCCCTCTGAATGCCCTTCTGTTCTCTCCTCTCTCTGGATTCCCTTTTTTTCTTCTCCCCTCTCTGGATGCCCTTCTCTTCTCTCCTCTCTCTAGGTGCCCTTTTTTTCTCTATTCTCTCTGGATGCGCTTCTGTTCTCTCATCTCTCTAGATGCCCTTCTGTTCTCTATTCTCCCTGGAGGCCCTTCTGTTCTCTCATCTCTCCAGATGCCCTTCTGTGCTCTCCTCTCTCTTGATGCCTTTCTGTACTCTCTTCTCTCTGAATGCCCTTCTGGTCTCTCCTCTCTCTGAATGCCCTTCTGTTCTCTCCTCTCTCCGGATGCCATTCTGCCTTCTCCTCACTCTGGATGGCTTTCTGTTCTGTCCTTTCTCTGGATGCATGTCTGTCCTCTCCTCTCTCTGTATGCCCTTCTGACTTCTCCTCTCTCTGTATACCCTTCTGTTCTCTCCTCTCTTTGGATTCCCTTCTGTCTTCTCCTCTCTCTGTATGCTCTTCTGTTCTCTCCTATCTCTCAGTATTCACCTCTGTACTCACCTCTCTCTGGATGCCCTTTTGTCCTCTAATCTCTCTGGATTCCCTTCTGTCCTCTCCTCTTTCTGTATGCTCTTCTGTTCTCTCCTATCTCTCAGTATTCACCTCTGTACTCACCTCTCTCTGGATGCCCTTTTGTCCTCTAATCTCTCTGGATTCCCTTCTGTCCTCTCCTCTTTCTGTATGCCCTTCTGCT
Organism: Arvicanthis niloticus; assembly: GCF_011762505.2. Taxonomy (NCBI): domain Eukaryota; kingdom Metazoa; phylum Chordata; class Mammalia; order Rodentia; family Muridae; genus Arvicanthis; species Arvicanthis niloticus. The sequence goes on along the minus strand of NW_023045159.1, from coordinate 104,334 downwards.
CTGTCCTCTCTCTGAATGCCCTTCTGTTCTCTCCTCACTTTGGATGCCCTTCTGTTTTCACCTTTTTCTGGATGACACTCTGTTCTCTCCTCTCTCCCGATGCCCTTCTACCTTCTCCACACTCTGGATGGCTTTCTGTTCTCTCCTCTCTCTGGATGCCCTTCTTTCTTCTCCTCTCTCTGTATGGGATTCTGTCTTCTCCTCTCTCTGTATGCCCTTCTGTTCTCTCCTCACTTTGTATTCCGTTCTGTCTTCTCCTCACTCTGGATGCCTTTCTGTTCTCTCCTCTCTCTGGATTCACCACTGTACTCACCTCTCTCTAGATGCCCTTTTGACCTCTAATCTCTCTGGATTCCCTGCTGTCCTCTACTCTGTCTGGATGCCCTTCTGCTCTCTCTTCTCACTTAATGCCCTTCTGCTCTCTCCTCACTCTGGATGCCCTATTGTTCTCTCATTTTCTGGATAACCTTCTGTTCTCTCCTCTTTCCAGATGCCCTTCTGTCTTCTCCTCATTCTGGATGGCTTTCTATTCGCTCCTCTCTCTGGATGCCCTTCTTTCTTCTCCTCTCTCTGTATGGCATTCTGTTCTCTCCTCTTTTTGTATTCCCTTCTGTCTTCTCCTCTCTCTGGATGCCCTTCTGTTCTCTCCTCTCTCTGGATTCACATCTGTTCTCTCCTCTCTCTGGATGCCCTTTTCCCCTCTACTCTCTCTGGATTCCCTTCTGTCCTCTTCTTTTCCTGGATGCCCTTATGCTCTCTCCTCTCTCTGGATGCCCATCTGTCCTCTTTTCTTTCTGTATGCCCTTCTGTCTTCTCCTCTCTAGGATGCCCTTCTGTTCTCTCCTCTCTTTGTATTCCCTTCTGTCTTCTCCTCTCACTGGATGCCCTTTTGTTCCATCCTCTCTCTGGATTCACCTCTGTACTCGCCTCTCTGGATGCCCTTTTGTCCTCTAATCTCTCTGGATTCCCTTCTGTCCTCTCCTCTGTCTGGCTGCCCTTATGCTCTCTCCTGTCTCTTAATGCCCTTCTGTTCACTCCTCAATCTCGATGCCCTACTGTTCTCTCATTTTTCTGGATGCACTTCTGTTCTCTCTTCTTTCCAGATGCCGTTCTGTCTTCTCCTTACTCTGAATGGCTTTCTGTTCTATCCTCTCTCGGGATGCCCTTCTGTCTTCTCATCTCTCTGTATGCCGTCTGTTCTCTCCTCTCTTTGGATTCCCTTATGTCTTCTCTCTCTGGATGCCCTTCTGTTCTCTCCTCTCTCTGGATTCACTTCTGTTCTCTCCTCTCTCTGGATGCCCTTTTTCTGCTCTCCTCTCTCTGGATTCCCTTCTGTCCTGTCCTCTTCTTGGATGCCCTTATGCACTCTCCTCTCTCTGGATGCCCATCTGTCCTCTTCTCTCTCTGTAGGCCCTTCTGTCTTCTCCTCATTCTGGATGCCATTCTGTTCTCTCCTCCCTTTGGATTCCCTTCTGTCTTCTCTTCTCTTTGGATGCCCTTCTGTCTTCTCTTCTCTGGATTCACTTGGGTCTTCTCCTCACTCTGGATGGCCTTCGGTTCTCTTTTCTGTGGATGCCCTTCTGTACTACCCTGTCTCTGGATGCCCTTCTATCTTCTTCTCTTTCTAGATGCCCTTCTGTTCTCTGCTCTTTCTAGATGCCGTTCTGTCCTCTCTTCTCTCTGGATGCCCTTCTCTTCTCTACCTGGATGCCCTTCTGTCCTCTCCTCACTCTGGATGCCCTTCTTTGCTCTTCGTTCTGTGGATGCCCTTAAGTCTTCGGCTCTCTCTGGATGACTATCTGTTCTCTCTTCTTTCTGGATTCTCTTCTGTTCTCTCTTCTCTCTGGATGCCTTTCTGTTCTCAACTCTCTCAGGATGCCATTCTGTCCTCTGTTCTCTCCGGATGCACTTCTGCCTTCTCCTCTCGCTGGATGCCCTTCTATTCTCTCCTATTTCTGGATGCCCTTCTGTCTTCTCCTCACTCTGGATGCACTTCTGTTCTCTCCTCTTTTTGGATTCCCTTCTGTCTTCTCCTCTCTCTGGATTCCCTTCTGTCTTCTCCTCTCTATGGATTCACTTCTGTTCTCTCCCTTTTCTGGATGCTTTTCTCTTCTCTCCTCTCTCTAGAGGCCCTTCTGTTCTCTCCTCTATCCAGATGTCCTTCTGTCTCCTCCTCACTCTGGCTGGTCTTTTGTTCTCTTTTCTGTGGATGCCTTTCTGTCCTCTCCTGTCTCTGGATGCCCTTCTGTCTTCTTCTCTTTCTAGATGCCCTTCTGTCCTCTCTTCTCTCTGGATGCCCTTCTGTTCTCTTCTCTACCTGGATGCCTTTCTGTCCTCTCCTCTCTCTGGATGCCCTTCTTTCCTCTTTGTTCTATGGATGTCCTTCAGTCTTCTGCTCTCTCTGGATGCCTTTCTGTTCTCTCCTCTTTCTGGATTCTATTCTGTTCTCTCTTCTCTCTGGATGCCTTTCTGTTCTCAACTCTCTCGGGATGCCATTCTGTCCTCTCCTCTCTCCGGATGCCCTTCTGCCTTCTCCTCTCTCTGGATGCCCTTCTATTCTCTCCTCTGTCTAGATGCCCTTCTGTCCTGTGCTCTTTCTGGATTCTATACTGTTCTCATCTCTCCAGTTGCTCTTCTGTTTTCTCCTTTCACTAGATGCCTGACAATTTTCTCCTCACTCTGGATACCCTTCTGTCTTCTCCTCTCTCTAGATCCCCTTCTGTTCTTTCCTCTCACTGGATGCAATTCTGTCATCTCCTCTTTCTGGATGCCCTTCTATCTTCTCCTATCTCTGGATGCCCTTCAGTCCTCTTCTCTCTCAGGATGTCCTTCAGTCTTATGCTATCTATGGATGGGCTGCTGTTCTCTCCTCTTTCTGTTTTCTCTACTGTTTTATTATCTCTCTGGATGCCCTTCTGTTCTTTCTTCTCTTGGGATGTCCTTTTGCCTCTCCTCTCTCTGGATGACCTTCTGTCTTCTCCTTTCTCTGGATACCTTTCTGTTCTCTTCTCTTTATGTAAGCCCTTTTTTCCTCTCCTCTGTCTTGATACCCTTCTGTTTTCTCCTCTCTCTGGATGCCCTCTGTTCTCTCCTCTCTCTGGATTCCCTTTTTGTCTTCTCCTCTCTCTTGATGCCCTTCTCTTCTCTCCTCTCTCTGGATGCCCTTCTGTTCTCTCCTCTTCCTGGATGCCCTTCTGCTCTCTCCTCTCTCTGGATGCCCATCTGTCCTCTTCTCTCTCTGAATGCCTTTCTGTCTTCACTTTTCTCTGGATGCCCTTCTGGTCTCTCCTCTCTCTGGATTCACCTCTGTACTCGACTCTCTCTGGATGCCCTTTTGTCCACTAATATCTCTGGATTCCCTTCTGTCCTACCCTCTGTCTGGATGCCCTTCTGCTCTCCCCTCTCTCTGAATGTCCTTCTGTTCTCTCCTCACATTGGATGCCCTTCTGTTCTCTCCTTTTTCTGGGTGCGCCTCTGTTCTCTCCTCTCTCCAGATGCCCTTCTGCCTTCTCCTCATTCTGGATGGTTTTCTGTTTTCTCCTCTCTCTGGTGCACATCTGTCCTCTCCTCTCTCTATATGCCCTTCTGTCTTCTCCTCTCTCTGTATGCCCTTCTGTTCTCTGCTCTCTCTAGATGCCCTTCTGTCTTCTCCTCTCTGTGTATGGCCTTCTGTACTATTTTATGTGGATACCCTTCTTTGCTCTCCTCTCTTTGGATGCCCTTCTGTATTCTCCTATCTCCCGATGCCCTTCTGTGTGCTCTTTCTGGATGCCCTTCTGTTCTCTGCTCTCTCTAGATGCCCTTCTGGCCTCTCCTCTCTCTGGATACCCTTCAGTTCTCTTCTCTCCCTGAATGCCTTCTGTCCTCTACTTTCCTCTGGATGGATGTCCTCTCTGGATGCTCTTCTGTCTTCTCCTCTCTCTGGATGCCCTTCTGCTCTCTCCTCTCTCTGAATTCTCTTCTGTTCTCTCTTCTCTCGGGATGTGGATCTGTCCTCTCCTCTATCTGGATTCCCTTCTGTCTTCTACTCTCTCCTGATGACCTTCTGTTCTCTCCTCTTTCTGGATGCCCTTCTCCTCTCTCCCCTCTCTGAATGCCCTTCTGTTCTCTCCTCACTCTGAATGCACTTCTGTTTTCTCCTTTTTCTGGATGCCCTTCTTTCATCTCCTCTCTCTGGATGCCCTACTGTGTTCTTCTCTTTCTGGATGCCCTTCTGTTCTCTTCTCTCTCTAGATGCCCTCCTGTCCTCTCTTCTCTCTGAATGCCCTTCTGTTCTCTACTCTACCTGGATGCCCTTGTGTTCTCTCCTCTCACTGAATGCAATTCTGTCAACTCTCTCTGGATGCCCTTCTGTCTTCTTCTCTCTCTGGAAGCCCTTCAGCTTTCTTTACTCTCAGCATGTCCTTCCATCTTATGCTCTCTCTGGATGGGCTGCTGTTTTCTACTCTTTCTGTTTTCTCTCTTGTTCTATCATCTCTCTGGATGCCTTTCTGTTTTTTCTACTATCGGGATGTCCTTTTGTCCTCTCCTGTCTGTGGATGCCCTTCTGTCTTCTCCTTTTTCTGGATGCCTTTCTGTTCTCTCCTTTCTCTGAATAGTCTTTTGTGCTCTCCTCTCTCTTGATACCCTTCTGTACTATTGTATGTGGATGCCCTTCTGTCCTCTCCTCTCTGAATGCCCTTCTGTCTTCTCCTCTCTCTGGATGCCCTTCTGTTCTCTCCTCTCTTTGGATTCCCGTCTGTCTTCTCCTCTCTTTGTATGGCCTTCTGTTCTATTTTATGTGGATGCCCTTCTTTACTCTCCTCTCTCTGGATGCACTTCTGTCTTCTCGTATCAAGCGATGCCCTTCTGTCTTCTCCTCTTTCTGGATGCCCTTCTGTTCTCTGCTCTCTTGAGATGCCCATCTGTCCTCTCTTCTCTCTGGATGCCCTTCTGTTCTCTTCTCTCCCTGAATGCCTTCTGTACTCTCCTCTCTCAGGATGCCCTTCTGTCTTCTCCTCTCTCTGGATACCCTTCTGTCTTCTCCTATCTCTTGATAGCCTTCTGTTCTCTCCTCTCTTTGGATTCCCGTCTGTCTTCTCCTTCTCTTTGTATTGCCTTCTGTTCTATTTTATGTGGATGCCCTTCTTTGCTCTCCTCTCTCTGGATGCACTTCTATCTTCTCCTATCTAGCGATGCCCTTCTGTCTTCTCCTCTTTCTGGATGCCCTTCTGTTCTCTGCTCTCTTGAGATGCCCTTCTGTCATCTCCTCTCTCTGGATGCCCTTCTGTTCTCTCCTCTCTTTGGCTTCCCTTCTGTCTTCTCCTCTCTCTTGATTACCTTCTGTTCTCTCCTCTTTCTGGATGCTCTTCTGTTTTCTCCTCTCTCCAGATGCCATTCTGTCTTCTCCTCTCTCTGGAGGCCCTTCTGGTCTCTCCTCTTTCTGGATGCCCTTCTGTCTTCTCCACTCTCCCGATGCCCATCTGTTCTCTCCTCTCTCCAAATGCCCTTCTGTTCTCTCCTCTCTCTGGATTCACTTCTGTCTTCTCCTTCCCTGGATGCCCTTCTGTACTCTTCTCTTTCTGGATGCCCTTTTGTCCTCTTCTTTCTGGATGCCCTTCTGTTCTGTCCTCTCCCTGGATGCCCTTCTGTTCTCTTCCCTTTATGGATGCCCTTCTGTCCTCTCCTCTCTGGAGGCCCTACTGTCTTCTCCTCTATCCGTATGCCCTTCTGTTTTCTCCTCTCTTTGGATTCCGTTCTGTCTTCTCCTCTCTCTGTATGGCCTTCTGTACTATTTTATGTGGATGCCCGTCGTTGCTCTCCTCTCTGTGGATGCACGTCTGTCTTCTCCTATCTCCAGATGCACTTCTGTCTTCTCCTCTTTCTGGATGCCCTTCTCTTCTCTGTCTCTTTAGATGCCCTTATGTCCTCTCTTTTCTTTCTGGATGCCCTTCTGTTCTCTACTCTCTCAGATGCCCTTCTGTTCTCTCCTCTATCAAGATGCTCTTCTGTCTTCTCCTCTCTCTGAATGGCCTTCTGTACTATTTTATGTGGATGCCCATTTTTCTCTCCTCTCTCTGGATGCCCTTCTGTCTTCTCCTATCTCCAGATGCCCTTCTGTTCTCTCCTAACTCTGAATTCCCTTCTGTCTTCTCCTCTCTATGGATGACCTTCTGTTCTCTCCTCTCTCTAGGATGCCCTTCTGTTCTCTCCTCTCTCTGGCTTCCCTTCTGTCTTCTCCTCTCTCTGGGTGCCGTTCTATCCTCTCCTCTCTCTGGATGCCCTTCTGTCTTCTCCTCTCTCTCGATGCACTTCTGTTCTCATCTCTTTCTGGATTCCCTATTTTTCTTTTCCTCTCTCTGGATGCCCTTCTGTCATCTCCTCTTCATGGATGACCTTCTGTTCTCATCTTTCTGGATTCTCTTCTGTTCTCTTGTCTGTCTGGATGCCCTTCTGACCTCTCCTCTCTGGAGGCCCTTCTGTCTTCTCCTCTCTGGAGGCCCTTCTGTTCTCTCCTCCCTTTGGATTCCCTTCTGTCTTCTCCTCTCTCTGGATGCCTTTCTGCTCTCTCCTCTCTCCGGATGCCCTTCTGTTTTCTCCTCTCACTTGGATGCCCTTCTGGTCTCTCCTCTCTCTGGATGCCCTTCTGTTCTCTCCTCTCTCTGGATGCCCTACTGTATTCTCCTCTCTCTGGATTCCCTTCTTCTCTCTCCTCTCTCTGGATGTGAAGACCTCCATACTCCAGAGACCCTTCCTCAAACCTCCGGAAATCTCGACCACCCAAAGGTCACAAGAAACCTTACCTGGATGCAATCAGCAGAGGCTTTATTATGGAAGTAAGCCAGTGGTCAAAACGTCAAGCTCTCTAGCTCCAAGAGCAAGGATTTTGACCCCAAGTAGTGGGTTAAAGGGTCTTTTATAGCATGGGGTGGGGAAAGGAAGGCATTTTCACTCTCTTACACATAAATGGTTGCTTTTTCGTGCTCTTAAAAATGAATGGTTGCATTTTCACGTGGTTACACATGAATGCTTGTATTTTCACATGGTTACACATGATTGGTTGTTTTACAAATTTTGAACATAGCACTGGGAAGAACAAAAAAGGGGTTACCAATAACAGTGGAACATTTCAGAGGAATCTAGCCCAAATGATCTAGAGTCATGTGAAATCACTCTGCACACTCATTCTTCTCAAAAATAAATAAATAAATAATTTTTAACTCTACAGATGCCCTTCTTTTCTCTCCTCACTTTGTATGCCCTTCTGTCTTCCCCTCTCTCGGGATGCTTTTCTGTTCTCTCCTCACTCTGCCTTCCCTTCTATTCTCCCCTAACATTGGATGCCCTTCTGTACTTTCCTCTCACTGGATGCCATTCTGTTCCCTCCTCTCTCTGGATACCCTTCTGTCTTCTCCTCTTTCTGGATTCATTTCTGTTCTCTCCTCTCTCTGGATGACCTTCTGTCTTTTGCTCTCTCTTCCAATGCCCTTCTGTTCTCTCCTCTCACTGAATGCCCTTCTGTTCTCGCCTCTCTCTGGATTCACTTCTGTCTTCTTCTCTGGATGCCCTTCTGTTTTCTCCTCTTTCTGGATGCCCTTCTGTTCTCTTCTCTATCTAGATGCCCTTCTGTCTTCTCCTCTCTCTGTATGGCCTTCTGTATTATTTTATGTGGATGCCCTTTTTGCTCTCATCTCTCTGAATGCCCTTCTATCTTCTCCTATCTCCCGATGCCCTTCTGTCTTCTCCTCTTTCTGGATTCCCTACTGTCTTCTCCTCTCTCTGGATGCCGTTCTGCTCTCTCTTCTCTCTGGATGCCCTTCAGTTCTCTCCTCTCTCCGGATGCCCTTTGGTTTTCTCCTCTCTCTGGATGCCCTTCTGCTCTATCTTCTCTCTGTATGCCCTTCTGTTCTCTCCTCTCTTTGGATGCCCTACTGCCTTCTCCTCTCTCTGTATGCCCTTCTGTTCTCTCCTCTCTTTGGATGCCCTACTGCCTTCTCCTCTCTCTAGATGCCCTTCTAATCTCTAAACTCTCTGGATGCCCTTCTGTTCTCTCCTCTCTCTGCATTCCCTTCTGTCTTCTTTCCTCTCTTGATGCAGTTCTGTTCTTTCCTCTTTCTGGATGCCATTCTGGTCTCTCCTCTCTCTGGATGCCCTTCTCTTCTCACCTCTCTATGGGTTCCCTTCTGTCTTCTCCTCTCTCTGGATGCCATTCTATCGTCTCCTCTCTCTGGATGCCCTTCTGTCATCTCCTCTCTCTGGATGCCCTTCTGTTCTCTCTTCTCTTGGGATGTCCTTCTGTGCTCTCCTCTCTCTGGATTCCCTTCTGTTCGTCTCTCTCTCTTGATGCGCTTCTGTTCTCTCCTCTTTCTGGATGCGCTTCTGTTCTCTCCTCTTTCCGCATACCCCTCTGTCGTCTCCTCTCCCAGGATGCACTTCTGTTCTCTCCTCTCCCTGCATTCCTTATGTTTCTTTTCCTCTCTCAGGATGCCCTTCTGTCATCTCCTCTCTCTGGATGACCTTCTGTCTTCTCCTCTCTCCTGATGCCCATTTGTTCTCTCCTCTCTCCGGATGCCCTACTGTCTTCTGCTCTCTCTGGATGCCCTTCTATTCTCCCCTAACATTGGATGCTCTTCTCTTCTCTCCTCTCACTGGATGCCATTCTGTCCTCTCCTCTCTCTGGATGCTCTTCTGTCTTCTCCTCTTTCATGATGAATTTCTGTTCTCTCTGCTCTCTGGATGACCTTCTGTCTTTTCCTCTCTCTTCCGATTCACTTCTATTCTCTCCTCTCTCTGGATTCATTTCTGTCTTCTTTTTTAATGTATGCCCTTCTGTTCTCTCCTCTTTCGGCTTGCCCTTCTGTTATCTATTCAATATAGATGCCATTATGTCTTCTCCTCTCTCTGTATAATCTTCTGTACTATTTTATGTGGATGCCTTCTTTGCTCTCGTCTCTGTGGATGCCCTTCTGTCTTCCCCTATCTCCCGATGCCCATCTGTCTTCTCCTCATTCTGGATGCCCTACTGTCTTCTCCTCTTTCTGGATGCCCTTCTGCACTCTCCTCTCCCTGGATGCCCTTCTGTTCTCTCCTCTCTCTGATTTCCCTTCTGTCTTCTCCTCTCTCTTGATGCCCTTCTGTTGTCTCCTCTTTCTGGAGGCCCTTCTGTTCTCTCCTCTCTATGGATGCCCTACTGTCTTCTCCTCTCTATTAATGTCCTTCTACTCTCTCCTCTATCTGTATGCCCTTCTGTTCACTCCTCTCTCTGGATTCCCTTCTGTCTTCTCCTCTCTCTTGATGCCCTTCTGTTCTCTCCTCTTTCTGGAGGCCCTACTGTTCTCTCTTCTCTCCAGATGCCCTTCGGTCTTCTCCTCTTTCTTGATGCCTTCTGGTCTCTCCTCTCTATGAATTCCCTTCTGTCTTCTCCTCTCTCTGGATGACCTTCTCTTCTCTCTTCTCTTGGGATGTCTTTCTGTCCTCTCCTCTCTCTGGATTCCCTTCTGTCTTCTCCTCTCTCTGGATGCCCTTCTGTTCTCTCCTCTATCTGGATGCCCTTCTGTTCTCTCCTCTCTCCGTATACCCTTCTGTCATCTCCTCTCTCAGCATGCACTTCTGTTCTCTCCTCTCTCTGCATTCCCTTTTTATCTTTTCCTCTTTCAGGATGCCCTTCTGTCATCTCCTCTCTCTGGATGCCCTTCTGTTCTCTCTTCTCTCTGGATTCCATTCTGTCTTCTCCTCTCTCTTGATGACCTTCTGTTCTCTCCTTTTACTGGATGCCTTTCTGTTCTCTCCTCTCTCCGGATGCCCTTCTGTCTTCTCCTCTCTCTCTGTATGCCCTTCCGGTCTCTCCTCTCTCTGGATGCCCTTAAATTCTCTCCTCTCTCTGGATTCCCTTCAGTCTTCTCCTCTTTCTGGAAATCGTTCTATCCTCTCCTCTCTGGTTACCCTTCTATCTTCTCCTCTCTCTGGATGCCTTTCTGTCTTCTCTTTTCTCTGGATTCCCTTCTGTTCTCTCCTCTCTCTGGGTGCCCTTCTGTTCTCTCCTTTCTACAGATGCCCTATTGTCTTCTCCTCTCTATTGATGCCCTTCTACTCTCTCCTCTCAATGGATGCCCTTCTGGTCTATCCTTTCTCTGGATACCCTCCTGTCGTCTCCTCTCTCAGGATGCACTTCTGATCTCTCCTCTTTCTGGATTCCCTATTTTTCTTTTCCTCTCTCTGGATGCCCTTCTGTCATCTCCTCTCTCTGGATGACCTTCTGTCTTCTCCTCTCTCCCGATGCCCATCTTTTCTCTCCTCTCTCCAGATGCCCTACTGTCTTCTCCTCTCTCTGGATGTACTCCTATTCTCCTCTAACATTGGATGCCCTTCTGTTCTCTCCTCTCACTGGATGCCATTCTGTCCTCTCCTCTCACTGGATGCCCTTCTGTCTTCTCTTTCAGGATGCATTTCTGTTCTCTCCTCTCTCTCTCTCTGGATGACATTCTGTCATTTAGTCTCTCTTCCGATGTCCTTCGGTTCTCTCCTCTCTCTGAATGCCTTTCTGTTCTCTGGATTCGCTCTGTGTTCTCCTTTAATGGATGCCCTTCTGTTCTCTCCTCTTTCTGGATGCCCTTCTGTTCTCTAATCAATCTAGATGCCATTCTGTCTTCTCCTCTCTCTGTATGGCCTTCTGTACTATTTTATGTGGATGTCCTTTTTGCTCTCGTCTTTCTGGATGCCCTTCTGTCTTCTAATATCTTCTGATGCCCTTCTGTCTTCTCCTCTTTCAGGATGCCCTACTGTCTTCTCCTCTCTCTGGATGCCCAACTGCTCTCTCCTCTCTCTGGATGCCCTTCTGTTTTTTCCTCTCTCCAAATGCCCTTCGGCTTTCTCCTCTCTCTGGATGCCCTTTTGTTCTCTCCTCTGTACGCATGCCCTACTGTCTTCTACTCTCTCTTTATGCCCTTCTACTCTCTCCTCTGACTGGATGCCCTTCTGTTCTCTCCTATCTCTGGATTCCCTTCTGTCTTCTCCTCTCTCTTGATGCCCTCTGTTCTCTCCTCTTTCTGGATGCCCTTCTGTTCTCTCATCTCTCCGGATGCCCTTCGGTCTTCTCCTCTCCCTGGATGCCATTCTGGTCTCTCCTCTCTCTAGATGCCCTTCTGTTCTCTCCTCTCTATGGATTTTCTTCTGTCTTCTCCTTTCTCTGGATGCCCTTCTGTTTTCTCTTCTCTAGGTATGTCCTTCTGTCCTCTCTTCTCTCTGGATTCCCTTCTGCCTTCTCCTCTCTCTGGATGCCCTTCTGTTCTCTCCTCTTTCTGGATGCCCTTTTGTTCTCTCCTCTTTCTGGATGCCCTTCTGTTCTCTCCTCTCTCCGCATACCCTCTGTCTTCTCCTTTCTCAGGATGCACTTCTGTTCTCTCATCTCTCTGCATTCCCTTTTTATCTTTTCCTCTCTCTGGATGCACTTCTGTCATCTCCTCTCTCTGGATGACCTTTTCTCTTCTCTTCTCTCCCGATGCCCTTCTGTTCTCTCCTCACTCCGAATTTTCATCTGTTCACTCCTCTCTCTGGAATCGCTTCTGTCTTCTCCTTCTCTGGATGCCCTTCTGTTCTCTACACTTTCTGGATGCCCTTCTGTTCTCTCCTCTATCTAGATGCCCTTCTGTCTTATCTTCTTTCTGTATGGCCTTCAATACTATTTTATGTGGATGCCCTTCTTTGCTCTACTCTCTCCGAATGACTTTCTGGTCTCTCCTCTCTCAGGATGCCTTACTGTCTTCTCTCTCTGGATGTCCTTCTACTCTCTCCTATCTCTGGATGCCCTTATGAACTCTCTTCTCTCTGTATTTCCTTCTGTCTTCTCCTCTCTCTGGATGCACTTCTTTTCTCTCCTCTTTCTGGATTCCCTATTTTTCTTTTCCTCTCTCTGGATGCCCTTCTGTCTTCTCCTCTCTCTGGAGGCCCATCTGTTCCCTCCTCTCTCCGGATGCCTTACTGTCTTCTCCTCTCTCTGGATGCCCTTCTATTCTCCACTAATATTGGATGACCTTCTGTTCTCTCCTCTCACTTGATGCCATTCTGTCCTCTCCTCTCTCGGGATGCCCTTCTGTCTTCTCCTTTTTTCTGGGTGCATTTCTGTTCTCTCCTCTCTCTGGATGACCTTCTGTCTTTTTCTCTCTCTTCCGATGCCCTCCTGTTCTCTCCTCTTTCCCAATGCTCTTCTGTTTTCTCGTCTCTCTGGATTCGCTTCTGTCTTCTCCTTTAATGGATGCCCTTCTGTTCTCTCCTTTTTCTGCTTGCCCTTCTGTTCTCTCTTCTATATAGATGCCATTCTGTCTTCTCCTCTTTCTGTATAATCTTCTGTACTATTTTATGTGGATGCCTTTTTTGCTCTCATCTCTCTGGATGCCCTTCTGTTTTCTCCTATCTCCCGATGCTCTTCTGTTCTCTCCTATTTCTGGATGCCCTACTGTCTTCTCCTCTCTCTAGATGCCCTTCTTCTCTCTCCTCTTTCTGGATGCGCTTCTGGTCTCTCCTCTTTCCACATACCCCTCTGTCTTCTCCTCTCTCAGGATGCACTTCTGTTCTCTCCTCTCTCTGTATTCCTTATTTTTCTTTGAAGTAACACAAGGAATTCCCCTACACATAGGATTAATTCTCCTTACATGACAAAAATCGCCCCATTATCTATTATATTTCAAATTTACCAACTTTTCATCCAAGTATTATTATAACAATAGCAATTTTATCAATTTTCATAGGTGCCTGAGGAGGATTAAACCAAACCCAAACACGAAAAATCATAGCATATTCATCAATCTCCCACATAGGATGAATACTGGCTGTCCTTCCATATAATATAAACTTGACTTTAATAAACCTTGTAATTTACATTCTCCTAACAATCCCCGTATTCATAATTCTAATAACAAACACTTCAACAACAATTAGCTCCATCTCCCTAATATGAAATAAATTACCTATAGTCCTAACTATAACTTCCCTTCTCCTCCTTTCTATAGGAGCTCTGCCCCCACTAACAGGATTCTTACCAAAATGAGCTATCATCTTAGAAATAATAAAAAATAACTGTATAATTACAGCAACACTAATAGCTATAATAGCACTACTAAATTTATTCTTTTATACACGTCTAATCTACTCTACCTCACTAACAATATTTCCAAACAATAATGATCTAAAAATAATTACATATCATGAAAACCCCATATACAACTTCATTTTACCAACCATAACAGTAATAAGCACACTAACCCTTCCATTCTCACCCCTACTGATCATATAGGAGTTTAGGATATACAGTCCAAGAGCCTTCAAAGCTCTAAGAAAACAATCAAGTTTAACTTCTGATAAGGACTGTAAGATTCTACCCTACATCTATTGAATGCAAATCAATTACTTTAATTAAGCTAAGACCTTAACTAGACTGGTAGGACTTAAACCTACGAAATTTTAGTTAACAGCTAAATACCCTACTTCTGGCTTCAACCTAGTACTCCCGCCTATCAGAAAGGGGGCCGGAGAAGCCTTAGTAGAGTAGTTTCTCTACACCTTCGAATTTTCAATTCGACATGAAAATCACCTTAAGGCCTGGTAAAAAGAGGACTTAACCCCTGTTCTTAGATTTACAGTCTAATGCTTTACTCAGCCATTTTACCTATGTTCGTAAATCGTTGACTATTCTCAACCAACCATAAAGATATCCGTACCTTATACTTACTTTTCAGGCTTGAGCCGGAATAGTAGGAACAGCACTAAGCATTCTAATTCGAGCTGAACTAGGACAACCTGGTGCTCTCCTAGGAGATGATCAAATCTATAATGTTATTGTCACAGCTCATGCATTTGTTATAATTTTCTTTATAGTTATACCAATAATAATTGGAGGGTTTGGTAACTGACTTGTCCCACTAATAATTGGAGCTCCAGATATAGCATTCCCACGAATAAATAATATAAGCTTCTGACTTCTTCCACCATCATTCCTTTTACTTCTAGCATCCTCAATAGTAGAAGCTGGAGCAGGAACAGGATGAACAGTATATCCCCCATTAGCCGGAAACCTTGCCCACGCTGGAGCATCTGTAGACTTAACTATTTTCTCTTTACATTTAGCTGGAGTATCTTCTATTCTAGGGGCCATTAACTTTATCACTACTATCATCAACATGAAACCTCCAGCCATAACCCAATATCAAACACCATTATTTGTTTGATCAGTATTAATCACAGCTGTCTTACTTCTATCTCTCCCAGTTCTAGCCACAGGAATTACAATGCTGCTAACAGATCGCAATCTTAATACAACATTCTTCGACCCAGCAGGAGGTGGAGATCCTATCCTCTATCAACATCTATTCTGATTCTTCAGACACCCTGAAGTCTATATTCTTATTCTTCCAGGATTTGGTATTATTTCACATGTAGTCACTTATTACTCTGGAAAAAAGAACCATTTGGGTATATAGGAATATTATGAGCTATAATATCAATCGGCTTCCTAGGCTTTATCGTATGAGCTCACCATATATTTACAGTAGGTCTGGACGTAGATACTCGAGCCTATTTTACTTCAGCTACTATAATTATTGCTATTCCAACTGGGGTCAAAGTATTTAGCTGACTAGGAACATTACATGGAGGAAACATTAAATGATCACCAGCAATACTATGAGCTTTAGGGTTTGTTTTCCTATTTACAGTAGGAGGACTGACCGGAATTGTTTTATCAAACTCCTCATTAGATTTTGTACTCCATGACACCTAGTACGTAGTAGCTCACTTCCATTATGTCCTATCCATAGGAGCAGTATTTGCTATTATAGCCGGCTTTGTACACTGATTCCCACTATTTTCTGGTTATACTTTAGATGATACATGAGCAAAAGCCCACTTTGCTATTATATTCGTAGGAGTTAACATAACATTTTTTCCACAACACTTTCTAGGTCTTTCTGGAATACCACGACGATATTCTGATTACCCAGACGCCTACACTACAAGAAACGCTGTCTCATCTATAGGATCATGTATTTCACTAACAGCTTTACTCGTTATAATCTTTATAATCTGAGAAGCCTTTGCTTCTAAACAAGAAGTCCTATCAGTAGCTTATTCCTCAACAAATCTAGAATGACTACACGGCTGCCCACCACCTTATCACACATTTGAAGAACCTTCCTACGTAAAAGTAAAATAAGAAAGGAAGGATTTGAACCCCCTAAAACTGGTTTCAAGCCAATCTCATAACCACTATGTCTTTCTCAATGAGATATTAGTAAAATCATTATATAACTTTGTCAATGTTAAATTATAAAATTTAATCTATATATCTTATATGGCATACCCATTTCAACTAAGTCTACAAGATGTTACATCACCCATCATAGAAGAATTAATAAACTTCCATGACCACACTCTGATAATTGTATTTCTTATCAGCTCTCTAGTCCTATATATTGTCTTTCTAATACTAACAACAAAATTAACACACACACAAGCACAATAGATGCCCAAGAAGTAGAAACAATCTGAACAATTTTACCAGCCGCAATCCTAATCCTAATTGCCTTACCATCTCTACGAATTCTATATATAATAGATGAAATCAATAATCCTGTACTAATCATAAAAACTATAGGACATCAATGATACTGAAGCTATGAATACACAGACTACGAAGACTTATGCTTCAACTCATACATAATTCCAACAAACGACTTAAAACCAGGTGAACTACGACTGCTAGAAGTTGACAACCGAGTCGTTCTACCAATAGAACTTCCAATTCGTATATTAATCTCATCCGAAGATGTACTACACTCATGAGCCGTTCCCTCACTAGGATTAAAAACCGATGCAATCCCTGGCCACCTAAACCAAGCTACACTATCATCTAATCGCCCAGGATTATACTATGGACAATGCTCTGAAATCTGGGGTTCAAATCACAGCTTTATACCAATCGTTCTTGAAATAGTACCTTTAAAACATTTTGAAAATTGATCAACCTCAATAATCTAAACTCACTACGAAGCTAAGAGCATTAACCTTTTAAGTTAAAATTAGAGACTATAAATCTCCATATTGATATGCCACAACTAGATACATCTACATGATTTACTACTGTAATCTCATTAATAATTACTCTATTTTATTTCAACTAAAAATCTCTACACAAACTTTCTCGGCACCACCCTCACCAAAAATCTTTACAACACAAAAAACAAAAACCCCTTGAGAAACAAAATGAACGAAAATCTATTTGCCTCTTTTATCACTCCAACAGTAATAGGTTTACCTACTGTTGTAACTATTATTATATTTCCATCAATTTTATTACCATCATCGGAATGTCTAATTAGCAACCGCTTACACTCATTTCAACATTGACTTATTAAACTTATTATTAAGCAAATAATACTAATTCACACCCCAAAAGGACGAACTTGAGCCCTAATAATTGTATCTTTAATTATATTTATTGGATCTACTAATGTACTGGGCCTTTTACCACATACATTTACTCCTACTACTCAACTATCTATAAATCTAAGTATAGCTATTCCCTTATGAGCTGGAGCTGTAATCTTAGGCTTCCGCCATAAACTAACACACTCCTTAGCCCATTTCCTCCCTCAAGGAACACCTATTTCTTTAATCCCTATACTAATTATTATTGAAACAATTAGCCTATTTATTCAACCAATAGCCTTAGCAATTCGATTAACAGCTAATATTACTGCAGGTCACTTACTAATACATCTAATTGGTGGGGCTACCTTTGTACTAATAAATATCAGCCCACCAACAGCTACAATTACATTTATTATTTTACTCCTACTGACTATTCTAGAATTTGCTGTAGCCTTAATTCAAGCCTATGTATTTACCCTGCTAGTAAGCTTATATCTACATGATAATACATAATGACCCACCAAACACATGCTTATCACATAGTAAACCCAAGCCTATGACCACTAACAGGAGCATTCTCAGCCCTCCTTCTAACATCTGGTCTAGTAATATGATTTCTTTATAGCTCAACAGTCCTACTAACTATAGGCCTTATAACAAATCTTTTAACAATATTTCAATGATGACGAGATATTATCCGCAAAGGGACCTACCAAGGACATCACACCCCTATTGTACAAAAAGGACTTCGATATGGAATAATCTTATTTATTATCTCTGAAGTCTTTTTCTTCGCCGGATACTTCTGAGCTTTCTACCACTCTAGCCTAGTCCCCACACACGATCTAGGAGGTTGCTGACCACCAACAGGAATTATTCCACTAAATCTCCTAGAAGTTCCAGTACTAAATACATCAGTTCTTCTAGCATCTGGCGTTTCAATCACATGAGCTCACCACAGCCTAATAGAAGGTAAATGAGATAACATAAATCAAGCCCTACTCATCACTATTATACTAGGCTTATACTTTACCTTACTTCAAGCTTCAGAATATTTTGAAACATCATTCTCTATTTCAGATGGCATTTACGGATCTACATTCTTCATAGCAACAGGATTCCACGGTCTACATGTAATTATTGGATCTACATTCCTAATAGTCTGCCTACTACGACAACTAAAATTCCATTTTACATATAAACACCATTTTGGGTTTGAAGCAGCAGCATGATATTGACATTTTGTAAACGTAGTTTGACTCTTCCTGTATGTATCAATCTATTGATGAGGATCATACTCTCTTAGTATAATTAATATAACTGACTTCCAATTAGTAGATTCTAATTAACCTTAGAAGGGAGTAATAAACTTACTTATCATTATGTTAACAAACATTCTCCTCTCACTAGCCTTAATCTTAGTAGCATTCTGACTACCACAAATAAATTTATACTCAGAAAAAGCGAATCCATATGAATGCGGATTTGATCCAACAAGTTCAGCACAACTACCATTCTCAATGAAATTTTTCTTAGTAGCTATTACATTCCAATTATTTGACTTAGAAATTGCTCTTCTACTCCCACTTCCATGAGCAATTCAAACTTCCAATATTACAACAATAACACTTATAGCCCTCATCCTAATTACAATCTTATCAATTGGCCTAGCCTACGCATGATTACAAAAAGGACTAGAATGAACAGAATAACTGGTAATTAGTTTAACTAAAATTAATGATTTCGACTCATTAGATTATGATTGTGTTCATAATTACCAACATGACATCTGCTTTCCTTAATTTAACTCTAGCCTTTACTCTATCCCTCATAGGAACCCTAATATTTCGGTCCAACCTTATATCGACTCTTCTCTGTTTAGAAGGAATGATACTATCTTTATTTATAATAACCTCAATAACTACTCTAAATGCTAATTCAATAATTTCAATACCCATTCCAATCGTAATCTTAGTATTCGCAGCATGCGAAGCAGCCTTAGGCCTTGCTCTCCTAGTAAAAGTTTCCAATACATACGAAACAGATTTTGTACAAAATCTTAACCTCCTACAATGTTAAAAATTATCTTCCCATCACTAATATTACTTCCACTTACCTGAACATCTACACAAAAAAGATATGAACCAATGTAACCTCATACAGCTTCTTAATCAGCCTAATTAGCCTGACATTATTATGAAAATGATGAAAACAATATAAACTTCTCAACTACATTCTTCTCAGATCCATTATCTTCCCCCTTAATTATTTTAACATCCTGACTTCTTCCACTATTACTAATAGCCAGCCAAAACCACATGATTGGTTGTTTTACACATTTTGAACATAGCACTGGGAAGACCAAGGGAGGGGTAACCAATAACAGTGGAACATTTCAGAGGAATCTAGCCCAAATGATCTAGAGTCATGTGAAATCACTCTGCACACTCATTCTTCTCAAAAATGTGGTTTTAACTATGCTATTGTGTCCTACCCTGCCATTTACCAACTATTTCACATTACCTATCTTTGCTTCTTCCTGCTATAGCCCCACCTATGTGGCAGCATCTTTTACCTGTGGTCAGGAATGGGTCTTCCTGCCTTGGGCAAGGCTTGAGGAATGTAATCCAGCAAGTGTCCTTCACATGGAATGTGAAGGCCTGAAATCTTATTTTCAGTTCTGTGTTCTGTAAGGTGAAAAATCTACACATATTTCAAAAAATGGCCTTTATAATTTTTCACTCTACAAATGGACTTCTGTACTCTCCTTGCTTTGTATGCCCTTCTGTCTTTTCCTCTACCTGGATGCCCTTCTGGTCTCTCCTCTCCCTGGATGCCCTTCTGGTCTTTCCTCTCTCTGGATGCCCTTCTGTTCTCTCCTCTCATTGGATTCCCTTCTGTCTTCTCCTCTCTCTGGATGCAGTTCTATCCTCTCATATTTCTGGATGCCCTTCAGTCTTCTCCCCTCTCTGGATGCCCTTCTGTTCTCTCTTCTCTTGGGCCGTCCTTCTGTCCTCTCCTCTCTCTGGATTCCCTTCTGTCTTCTCCTCTCTCTTGATGCCCTTCTGTACTCTCCACTATCTAGATGCCCTTCTGTCTTCTCCTCTCCCTGTGTGGCCGTCTGTACTATTTTATGTGGATGCCCTTCTTTGCTCTCCTCTCTCTGGATGCCCTTCTGTCTTCTCCTGTCTCACGATGCCCTTCTGTACTCTCCTCTCTCTGGATTCCCTTTTGTTTTCTCCTCTCCCTTGATGACCTTTTGTTCTCTCCTTTTTCTGGATGGTCTTCTGTTCTCTCCTCTCTCAATGCCCTTCTGTTCTCTCCTCTCTCTGGATTCCCTTCTGTCTTTTCCTCTCTTTGGATACCATTCTATCTTTTCCTCTCTCTGGATGCCCTTCTGTCTTCTCCTCTCTCTGGATGCACTTCTGTTCTCTCCTCTTTCTGGATTCCCTATATTTCTTTTCCTCTCTCTGGATGACCTTCTGTCTTCTCCTCTCTCCCGATGCCCATCTGTTCTCTTCTCTCTCCGAATGCCCTTCTGTCCTCTCCTCTCTCCTGATTTGCTTCTGTCTTCTTCTCTGGATGCACTTCTGTTCTCTCCTCTCTCTGGATGCCCTTTTGTCCTCTTCTCTCTGGATGCCCTTCTGTTCTGTCCTCTCCCTGGATGCCCTTCTGTTCTCTTCTCTTTATGGATGCCCTTCTGTCCTCTTCTCTCTGGAGGCCCTTCTCTCTTCTCCTCTCTCTGAATGCCCTTTTGTTCTCTCTTTCTTTGGATTCCCTTTCTGCTTCTTCTCTCTCTGTATGGCCTTCTGTACTATTTTATTTGGGTGCCCTTCTTTGCTCTCCTCTCTCTGGATGCAATTCTGTCTTCTCCTATCTCCTGATGCCCTTCTGTCTTCTCCTCTTACTGGTTACCCTTCTGTTCTCTGCTCTCTATAGATGCAATTCTGTCCTCTCTTCTCTCTGGATGCCCTTCTGTTCTCTTCTCTGCCTGAGTGCCTTCTGTACTCTCCTCTCTCAGGATGCTCATCGGTCTTCTTCTCCATCTGGATGCCTTCTCTCTCCTCTCTCTCTGGATGCCTTTCTGTCTTCTCTTCTCTCTGGATGCACTACTGTTCTCTCCTCTTTCTGGATTCCCTATTTTCTTTTCTTCTCTCTTGATGCTGTTCTGTCTTCTCCTATCTCTGTATAGCCTTCTGTACTACATTATGTGGATGCCCTTCTTTGCTCTCTTCCCACTGGATAACCTTCTATCTTCTCATCTCTCTGGATGCTCTTCTGCTGTCTCTTCTCTCTGGATGTGAAGACCTCCATAATCAGGAGACCTTTCCTCAAGACTCCGCAAATCACGACCACTCAAAGATCACAAGGAACCATACTTGGATGCAATCAGCAAAGGCTTTATTAGGGAAGTAAGCAGGCGGTCAAAACAACAAGCTCTTTAGCTCCATAAGCAAGGTTTTTGGCCCTGAGTGATGGGTTATAGGGTCTTTTATAGCATAGGGTGGGGAAAGGACGGCATTTTCCCATGCTTACACATGAATGGTTGCAGTTTCGCACGCTTACACATGAATGGCTGCTTTTTCACACGCTTACACATGAATGGTTGCATTTTCGCACGGTTACACATGATTGGTTGTTTTCAACTTTTGAAAATATAACTGGGAAGACCAAGGGAGGGGTAACCAATAACAGTGGAACATTTCAGAGGAATCTAGCCCAAATGGTCTAGAGTCATGTGAAATCACTCTGCACATATATTCTTCTCATAAATGTGGTTTTTACCATGCTATTGTGTCCTATCCTGCCATTTACCAACTATTTCAGATTAACAATCTTTGCTTCTTCCTGCTATAGCCCCACCTAGGTGGCAGTATCTTTTACCTGTGGTCAGGAATGTGTCTTCCTGCCTTGAGCATGGTTTGAGGAATATAATCCAGCAAGTGTCCTTCACCTGGAATATAAAGGCCTGAAATCTTATTTTCAGTTCTGTGTTCTGTAAGGTGAAAAATCTACACATATTTTTAAAAATGGCCTTTATAATTGATCACTCTACAGATGCCCTTCTGTTCTCTCCTCACTTTGTATGGCCTTCTGTCTTCCCCTCTCTCAGGATGCTTTTCTGTTCTCTCCTCATTCTGGATACCATCCTGTTCTCTCCTCTCTCTGGATGACCTTCTGTCTTTTCATCTCTCTTCCGATGCCCTTCTGTTCTCTCCTCTCTCCGAATGCCCTTCTCTTCTCTCCTATCTCTGGATTCGCTTCTGTCTTCTCCTTCTCTGGATGCTCTTCTGTTCTCTCCTTTTTCTGGATGCCCTTCTGTTCTGTCCTCTATCAAGATGCCCTTCTGTCTTCTCCTTCCTCTGTATGGTCTTTTGTACTATTTTATGTGGATGCCTTTTTTTGCTCTCATCTCTCTGGATGCCTTTCTGTCTTCTCCTAACTCCCGATGCCCTTCTGTCTACTCTTCTTTCTGTATGCCCTACTGTCTTCTCTTCTTTCTGTATGCCCTACTGTCTTCTCTTCTTTCTGTATGCCCTACTGTCTTCTCCTCTCTCTGGATGCCCTTCTGCTCTCTCCTCACACTGGATGCCCTTCTGTTCTCTCCTCTCTCCGGATACCCTTCTGTTTTCTCCTCTCTCTGTATGCCCTTCTACTTCTCCTCTCTCTGGCTGCCGTTCTATTTTCTACTCTCTCTGGATGCACTTCTGTTTTCTTCTCTTTCTGGATTCCCTATTTTTCTTTTCCTCTCTCTGTATGCCCTTCTGTCATCTCCTCTTTCTGGATGCCGTTGTATCCTCTCCTTTCTGTGGATGCCCTTCTGTCTTCTCTCTCAGGATGCACTTCAGTTCTCTCCTCTTTCTGGATTCCCTATTTTTCTACTCCTCTCTCTGGATGACCTTCTGTCATCTCCTCTCTCTGAATGCCTTTCTGTCTTCTCTCTCTGGATGCTCTTCTGGTCTCTCCTCTCTCCGAGTGCCCTTCTGTTCTCTCCTGTTTCTGGATGCCCTTCTGTTCTCTCCTCTATCTAGATGTCCTTCTGTCTTCTCCTCTCTCTGTATGGCCTTCTGTACTATTTTATGTGGATGCCTTCTTTGATCTCCTCTCTCTGGATGCCCTTCTGTCTTCTCCTATCGCCCGATGCCCTTCTGTCTTCTCCTCGTTCTGGATGCCCTTCTGTCTTCTCCTCTCTCTGAATGCCCTTCTATTCTCCCCTAACATTGGATGCATTCCTGTTCTCTCCTCTCACTAGATGCCATTCTGTCCTACCCCTTCTCTGGATGCCCTTCTTTCTTCTCCTCTTTCTGGATGCATTTCTGTTCTCTCCTATCTCTGTATGAACTTCTGTCTTTTCCTCTCTCCCGATGCCCTTCTGTTCTCTCCTCTCTCTGGATTCGCTCCTGTCTTCTCCTTCTCTGGATGCCCTTCTGTTCTCTCTTCTTTCTGGATGCCCTTCTTTTCTCTCCTCTATCTAGATGCCCTTCTGTCTTCTCCTCTCTCTTTATGGCCTTCTGTACTATCTTATGTAGATGCCTTTTTTGCTCTCATCTCTCTGGATGCCCTTTTGACTTCTCCTATCTCCCGATGCCCTTCTATCTTCTCCTCATTATGGATGCCATTCTGTCTTCTCCTCTCTCTGGATGCCCTTCTACTCTCTCCTCCTTCTGGATACCCTTCTGTTCTCTCCTCTCTCTGGATGCCCTACTGTCTTCTCCTCTCTCTGGATGCCCTTCTACTCTCTCCTCTCTCTGGATGCCCTTCTGTCTTCTTCACTCTCTAGATGCCCTTCTGTCTTCTCCTCTCTCTTGATGCACTTCTGTTCTCTCCTGTTTCTGAATTACCTATTTTTTCCTCTCTCTGGATGCCCAACTGTCATCTCCTCTCCCTGGATGACGTTCTGTCCTCTCCTTTCTCCGAATGACCTTCTGTCCTCTACTCTCTCTAGATTCGCTTCTGTCTTCTCCTTCTCTGGATACCCTTCTTTACTCTCCTCTTTCTGGATTCTCTTCTGTTCTCTCATCTCTCTGGATGGCCTTCTGTCCTCTCCTCTCTGGAGTCTCTTCTGTCTTCTCCTCTCTCCGAATGCCCTTCTGTTCTCTCCTCCCTTTGGATTTTCTTCTGTTTCTCTTCTCTCTGGATGCCCTTCTGCTCTCTCCTCTCTCCGGATGCCCTTCTGTTTTCTCCTCTCTCTGGATGCCCTTCTAGACTCTCCTCTCTCATCCCCTTCTGTTCTCTCCTCTATCTAGATGCCCTTCTGTCTTCTCTTCTCTCTGTATAGCCTTCTGTACTATTTTATGTTGGTGCCCTTCTTTGCTCTCCTCTCTCCGGATGCCCTTCTTTTCTCTTCACTCTCTGATGCCCTACTGTTTTCAGCTATCTCTGGATGCCCTTCTACTCTCTCCTCTCTCTGGATGTGCTTCTGTTCTCTCTTCTCTCTGGATTCCCTTCTGTAGTCTCTTCTCTCTTGATGACCTTCTGTTCTCTCCTTTTTCTTGATTTTTTTTCTCTACTCTCTCCGGATGCCCTTCTTTCTTATCCTATTTCTCTCTATGCCCTTCTGGTCTCTCCTCTCTCTGGATGCCGTTCTCTTCTCTCCTCTCTCTGGATTCCATTCTGTCTTGTCCTCTCTCTGGATGCCATTCTATCTTCTATTCTCCCTGGATACCCTTCTGTTCTCCTCTCTCTGGATGCACTTCTGTTCTCTCCTCTTTCTGGAATCCTTATTTTTATTTTCCTCTCTCTGGATGCCTCTCTGTCATCTCCTCTCTCCAGATGCCCTACTCTCCTCTCCTCTTTATGGATGCCCTTCTACTCTCTCTTCTCTATTGATGATCTTCTGTTCTCTCCTCTTTCTGGATGCCCTTCTGTTCTCTCCTCTCTCCAGATACCCTTCTGTCTTCTTCTTCTTCTCTCTCTCAGTGCCCTTCTAGGCTCTCCTCTCTCTGGATGCCCCTTTTTTCTCTCCTCTCTGGATACCCTTCTGTCTTCTTCTCTTTCTGTATGCTGTTCTATCCTCTCTTTTCTCTGGATGCCCTTCTGTCTTCTCCTCTCTCTGGATGCACTTCTGTTCTCTCCTCTTTCTTGGTTCCCTATTTTTCTTCTCCGCTCTATGGATGCCCTTCTCTTCTCTCCTCTCTCTGGATGCCCTTCTGTCTTCTCATCTCTCTGTATAGCCTTCTGGGCTCTCCTCTCTCTGGATGCCCTTCTGTTCTATACTCTCTCTGGATTCCCTTCTGTCTTCTCCTCTCTCTGGATGCTGTTCTACCTTCTGCTCTCTCTGAATGACCTTCTGTCTTCTCTCTCAGGATGCACTTCTGTTCTCTCCTCTTTCTGGATTCCCTATTTTGCTTTTCCACTCTTTGGATGCCCTTCTGTCATCTCCTCTCTCAGGATGACCTTCTGTCTTCTCCTCTCTCCCGATGCCCATCTGTTCTCTTCTCTCTCCGGATGCCCTAATGTCTTCTCCTCTCTCTGGATGCCCTTCTATTCTCCCCTAACATTGGATGCCATTCTGTTCTCTCCTCTCACTGGATGCCATTCTGTCCTGTCCTCTCTCTGGATGCCCTTCTGTCTTCTCCTCTTTCTGGATGCATTTCTGTTCTCTCCTCTCTCTGGATGACCATCTGTATTTTCCTCTCTCTTCCGATGCCCTTCTGTTCTCTCCTCTCTCCGAATGCCCTTCTGTTCTCTCCTCTCTCTGGATTCGATTCTGTCTTCTCCTTTAATGGATGCCCTTCTGTTCTCTTCTCTTTCTGCATGCCCTTCTGTTCTCTCTATCTAGATGCCCTTCTGTGTTCTCTTCTCTCTGTATGGCCTTCTGTACTATTTTATGTGGATGCCCTTCTTTGCTCTCCTCTCTCCAGATGCTCTTCTGTTCTCTCCTCACTCCAGAGGCCCTACTGTCTTCTCCTCTTTTTGGATGCGCTTCTACTCTCTCCTCTCTCTGGATGCCCTTCTGTTCTATCTTCTCTCTGGATTTCTTAATGTCTTATCCTTTCTCTTGATGACCTTCTCTTCTCTCCTTTTTCTGAATGCCTTTCTCTTCTCTCCTCTCTCGGGATGCCCTTATGTCTTCTCCTCTCTCTATCTATGCCCGTTTGGTCTCTCCTCTCTCTGGATGCCCTTGTTTTCTCTCTTCTCTCTGGATTCCCTTCTGTCTCCTCCTCTCTCTGGATGCCATTCTATCTTCTCCTCTCTCTGGAAACCCTTCTGTCTTCTCCTCTCTCTGGATGCACTTCTGTTCTCTCCTCTTTCTGGATTCCTTATTTTTCTTTTCCTCTCTCTGGATGCCCTTCTGTCATCTCCTCTCTCCAGATGCCCTACTGTCCTCTCATCTCTCTGGATGCCTTTCTACTCTCTCCTCACTATTGATGACCTTCTGTTCCCTCCTCGTTCTGGATGCCCTTCTGTTTTCTCCTCTCTCCAGATACCCTTCTGTCTTCTCTTCTCTCTCTCAATGTCCTTCTAGGCTCTCCTCTCTCTGGATGCCCTTTTATTCTCTCCTCTCTGGATACCCTTCAGTCTTCTCCTCTCTCTGGAGGCCGTTCTATCCTCTCCTTTCTCTGGATGCCCTTCTGTCTTCTCCTCTCTCTGGATGCACTTTTGTTCTCTCCTCTTCTGGATTCCCTATTTTTCTTTTCCTCTATCCCAATGCGCATCTATTCTCTCCTTTCTTTAGATGCCCTACTGTCTTCTCCTCCCTCTGGATGCCCTTCTATTTTCCCCTAACATTGGATGCCCTTCTGTTCTCTCCACTCACTGGCTGCCATTCTGTCCTCTGCTCTCTCTGGATGCCCTTCTATCTTCTCCTCTTTCTGGATGCATTTCTGTTCTCTCCTCTCTCTGGATGAACTTCTGTCTTTTCCTCTCTTTTCTTATGCCCTTCTGTTCTCTCCTTTCTCAGGATTTGCTTCTGTCTTCTCCTTTAATGGATGCACTAATTTTCTCTTCTCTTTCTGCATGGCCTTCTGTTCTCTCCTCTGTCTAGATGCCCTTTTGTCTTCTCTTCTTTCTGTATGGCCTTCTGTACTATTTTATGTGGATGCCCTTCTTTGATCTCCTCTCTCCAGATGCCCTTCTGTTCTCTCCTCTCTCCAGATGTCCTACTGTCTTCTCCCATCTGTGGATGCCCTTCTACTCTCTCCTCTCTCTGGATGCCATTCTATTCTCTCTTCTCTCTGGATTCCTTTCTGTCTTCTCCTCTCTCTTGATGACCTTCTGTTCTCTCCTTTTTCTGAATGTCCTTCTGTTCTCTCCTCTCTTCGGATGCCTTTATGTCTTCTCCTCTCTCTCTCTCTCTCTCTCTCTCTCTCTCTCTCTCTCTGTCTCTCTGCCCTTCTGGTTCCTCCTCCCTCTGGATGCCCTTTTTTCTCTCCTCTCTCTGCTCTCTCTGGATTCCCTTCTGTCTTCTCCTCTCTGGATGCCATTCTATCTTCTCCTCTCCCTGGATACACTTCTGTCTTCTCCTCTCTCTGGATGCACTTATGTTCTCTCCTCTTTCTGGATTCCTTATTTTTCTTTTCTTCTCTCTGGAGGCCCTTCTATTATCTCCTCTCTCTCCAGATGCACTACTGTACTCTCCTGTCTCTGGATGCCCTTCTACTCTCTCCTCTCTATTGATGACCTTCTTGTTATGCGCACCTCTTCTGTGTCCCCTTTGCCTGCGAATAAGGACACAGAGGCAGTAATCGGGTATCATTATAGATGAGGCTTTACTTCTTGTAACAGCAAAAGCAGAAAAGACACCAAGCCCGGGAATGGCACTGCTATATATACCCTAGAGTGGAGTGTTCACTTCTGATTGGCTGTTCACTCATCACCCCATATTACACCCTGAGATGGGCAGTGACTTTGGCGCGCCTTTTGCCTTTTGCACCTGCGCAGTCAGTTGTTTACAAGTAGGAGGACAGGATGTCCGCGCCATCTTGGCACTTTGGCTCCCAACATCTCCCCCTATGTATATATTTAAGATGGAACAGCCTATTGCCTATCAAGCGCGGCACCAACTCAGTGAGGGAAAGCAGAGGCCTGATCCCCTGTGCAAAATCTGATATTGTAATGGGTTTACTTCCCACACCCATCTCGATGCCTTTTGTCAGGGAAAGGGAGCCTCCAACCTGGGGCGCCACCATGGGAGGTTTCTTGGCATCAAACCTTTGTGCAATCAGGCATACTTTCGGGAAATCTATCCACACTCGTGGAACGTTCCCTGTCGAGTACCCACTCGCAAACACCACTAAATATTCAGGTACCAGTTATTCAGGCAAGGGCTGGCTGGACTTAGACCTCTCATCGACCCAGTGCAATGGGGTGAACCCTTGGGGTGCATCGACTGAGGGTCTCAGTCATCAGCTACTTTCTTGGCCTAGATAGCCAAATTTCAGGGGGAGATGCTTGCTCCAAGACTACTAGTGCTTGGGCGATAGCGACCTTGTCACGTTTTTGTTGGGCTTTGAGCTTACAAACCAACCATCTATGAATACTAATTCACATCATAGGGCTGTATCAAGCAGGCCTATTCCCACCCATTTAAGAAAGAAAGAAAGAAAGAAAAGGCAGAAGAAATTCAAGAGGTAAAATCGCCAGGGGAAACAGGGTCCATCTGCACTCCATCAAGGCTCAAGATCCGGACCTGAAATTGTTGTTGCACCTGGTCCAGCTCCCCAGTCCACTTTTCTTTTAAATAAGCAGAAAGATTATGGCTTTAAATAAATGTATCATTCACAAATCTCAAAGGTGTAATACCTGGATGTGGGGTTGCTGACAGGCAGCTTATTTGAACAACATCCGTGAGCTGCTCCACATGGGCTTAGAGCCAATCAACTCTCTGATTGACCAAAGTCTCTTTTAAGTCTCAATAATGATGTACTGGGATGGGCACAAAGGTAGGCACATGTACAACCAAGGCTAGGTCTAGTGATCCATTTCAGCATTGTGCTAAAAGCATGTAACATTTTTACAATCCAAGGTATCAGAATTATTCTGAAAGTTGGATAACATAAAGAAAAATGAAGGGTCTACACACACCAACACCGATTGTGTAGATGTATTCCCAAAACACCTTATTAATTTTTAATGTTATTTAAATGGCTAGAGATATTAAATCTTGTAGCCGAAACATTCTGCACTTTATGAAAAATATTTAACAAGACAAAGGCAGATATACCCCTTTTTAACATTTTAAAACAGTGGCTACAACACATAATTTAATTGTGTTGAAGCAGGGTAAATTTAAGAAAATACACATGATTTAATTTTGGACTTACATCCCTTTGAAAACATTAAACAGAGGTTTTAAATCCTCCTATGGTAAGCTTAAAATGAGGTTTTAGCCAAATAATATCTCTTAACAACTTTTAAAATCACTAAGAGTAAATCAAGATTAAAAGTAAACTATTTTTCTTTGCATGTACACTCACAAGCCAGAAGATGGCGTTAGATCCCCACCACAAATGGTTGTGAGACACCACGTGGCCGCTGGGAGTTTAGCCTTTATATTTTAAATTAAGTCCAGCCTTTAATGGCTGAGCTATTTTTAAAGCCAACTTGACTCAAATATTGAAAGACACTGTCTTTGAATCCTTTTTGAAGTAACAAGTATTTTAAAAATTTTTAAAGCTTGCTATATTGAAGCAATAGCTTGCAGAAAAATTTTCTTTAGAGAAATTTACTAATAAAATATCACATATGAATAATACACACCAAAAGATTTAACCTCTTACCCTTTTTGTATTAAAGCAACAAAATTTGTATATATATATGTAAAATATAAAACATTACCCATTTTCTGAAGCAATTATTTTTTTAACAAATATCGCTCCATGGGCTTTTAAACATTATGAATAAATTTATTAACTGTAAACCTTTTACCTCTACCAGAAATGTAAAGGAATGGTATAAAAATATCTTTTATGTAAACATTTACTGAAATGGCAGCTGGAGTAGGCAAGTTAGGCTGTATAAATCTTAAATTTGAACTTTATTTTGGATTAATTTAATAACCCATCTTTTTAGTCCAATGAATATATCAGATAAAAGCCAACCTTATCTTCTAATAATTGTTACATACTTTAGAGGAATTTAAAGCATCTCATTTTTAACAACTCTGAATACAAAGGAATTAAAATAATTTGAACCATACTCTATCAGCAGGCACAGCTATACTTATGGAGGGAAGCAGGCATAAATTTAATTTCTGCAGCACAATCATAACCTTTAGCCCACAGACTGTTGTAAAATCTTTGGTCTTAGGTTTACCCCTCCTCTCATAAGAAACAATGAGAACAAAAGACAGATTCCCTTAAGCACATTTCTAGGGCCTGGTCTGAAGACCCAGAACAAAAGGAGCTTTTAACACCTGAGCTTCTGCAGCTCAGTCTTAATTCAAATGTAAATGTAACCTCCCTCAGGCCTGTTCTCTGAGGCTTGGTTAAGCCTGAATTGTGCATTTTGGCTTTTAGCTTAAAACCTTAAATTTAAACTGTAAACCTTAAAAAACACGAGTTGTATCTTTTCTCTATAAACATAGGCAAATCAAAAAACCAATCTTTAACGATTTAAGCAATCTATTTTCTCTCAAATTAACACCAAGTGGATTACCTTTATGTTATAAAGTTTGCTGCCACAAAACAAAGTGTAAAGTCTAATGGAAAACTTGTAGCATTTATGACCCAGGCTTTTGGCGGATGCACATGAGGCCAGGGCAACCAAGTAACTCTCAATAGCTTTGAACTAGGCAGTACTTCAGCATTTGAATATACTGGCAAGAGAACAGTTTAAGATCTGACTATGGCCCACAGTGGTATACTTATCACCAACTCAGAACCGTAATCTTGCAATCTGGCTTCATTCTTCACAATCTGCACCAGCCTCGTAGGGACCCAAATTGAATTGTTTTCACCTGTGGAATAAGCACAAACAGCTTCCCACCCCAGGCCACAGCAGGCCCTTAGCCTATCTTGTATCCTCTTGTTCTTATGAGGGACAATGGCTGCACGGCACCCAGCCATGACATCCTCAAAGACCATCTGTTCCATTACTGGCATTGCTTGCTCTGAGCCCGCAGGACACTCCCTGTGTGCCCGCAGCTGGAAAGCAGCTTCCCAGGGCAGACTGCCTCCCTCCTCTGTCTGCCTTTCGCAGCTCCCTTGCTCTGCCGGGCTGCAAGCCGCCACAGGTAGTAGAGCGCAGACGCCTCTGCAACTGGTCTGACCCAGGCCCTGTCGCAGTGTCTCTGTTCCCACAGCCTGAGCCGAGAAGCACAGCAGGGGACCCTTGAGCCCGATTGAGCCGATGGCTCCGGCCGAGGTCAGTGGGGATGGGCTGAGTGACTTAAGATCCTTCTTAGTCTTATCTCAGAACGGCTATCCTTTGCACAAGCGGCTACTTCCTCCTCTATGCTCTCCTCCTTGGAGCTGCCCAGTTCTATGGAGTCAGGCTCTTTATGAAGTACAGGGGGGTCCTTTTGACCTCTGTTCTCTCTCCACCATCCGGTGGAGGGTCCTCAAGCTTAATGGACTCTGCAGTAGCCCTTGTTCCTTTTGAGTACTCTTTCTCTCCAGGCTCTTTGACCTGACCTCCAGGCTCCTTGGCCTGACCTCCAGGCTCCTTGGCCTGATGCTGGCTAACACTAACACACTCTGGTTCTGATAGCCTGGAGCGGACCAGTCTTGAAACCTCTTGACTTGCCCTAATAGCTGAAAGCAACGCAAACAGGAGGCTAGCTATTGCTGCGGTGGCAATGGGTGAATATCCACCGCAACAAAGGTTTCTACCCCAAGCATACCTTCCAAAGGTGTACCTCTCATATCCTGTAGTTTTTTAACCCACCCCAAAACTTGGGTGGTCTTCCGCGGCGCCTTTAAATTCCAGGATTTCGGCTCCAGTTGTTACGCGCACCTCTTCTGTGTCCCCTTCACCTGCGAATAAGGACACGGAGGCAGTAATCGAGTATCACTACAGACGAGGCTTTACTTCTTGTAACAGCAAAAGCGGAAAAGACACCAAGCCCAGGAATGGCACTGCTATATATACCCTAGAGTGGCGTGTTCACTTCTGATTGGCTGTTCACTCATCACCCCATATTACGCCCCGGGATGGGCAGTGACTTTGGTGCGCCTTTTGCCTTTTGCACCTGCGCAGTCAGTTGTTTACAAGTAGGAGGACAGGATGTCCATGCCATCTTGGCACTTCGGCTCCCAACACCTTCTGTTTTCTCTTCTTTCTGGATGCCCTTCTGTTCTCTCCTCTCTTCGGATACCCTTCTGTCTTCTCCACTCTCTCTCAATGCCCTTCTAGGCTCTCCTCTCTCTGGATGCCCTTTTTTTCTCTCCTCTCTGGATAATCTTCTGTCTTCTCCTCTCTCTGAATGCTGTTCTATCCTCTCCTTTCTCTGTATGCCCTTCTGTCTTCTCCTCTCTCTGGATGCACTTCTGTTCTCTCCTCTTTCTGGATTCCCTATTTTTCTTTTCCTCTCTTTGGATGAATTTCTGTTCTCTCCTCTCTCTTAATGCCCTTCTGTCTTCTCTTCTCTTTGTATGGCCTTCTGGGATCTCCTGTCTCTGGATGCCCTTCTGTACCCTCCTCTCTCTGGATGGCCTCGTCTCTCCGGATGCCCTTCTTTTCTCTCTTCTCATGGATGCCCTACTGTCTTCTCATCTCTCTGGATGCCCTACTGTCTTCTCCTCTCTCTGGATGCCCTTCTAATCTCTGCTCTCTTTGGATGCCCTTCTGTTCTCTCTTCTCTCTGGATTCCTTTCTGTCTTCTCCTCTCTCTTGATGACCTTCTGTTCTCTTTTTTTTTCTGAATGCCTTTCTGTTCTCTCTTCTATCCGGATGCCCTTATGTTTTCTCCTCTCTCTGTCTATGCTCTTCTGGTCTCTCCTCTCTCTAGATGTCCTTTTTTCTCTACTCTCTCTGGATTCCCTTCTATTTTCTCCTCTCTCTGGATGCCATTCTATCTTCTCCTCTCTCTGGATACCCTTCTGTCTTCTCCTCTATCTGGATGCACTTCTGTTCTCTCCTCTTTCTGGATTCCTTATTTTTGTTTTCCTGTCTCTGGATGCCCTTCTGTCATCTCCTCTCCCAAGATGCCCTACTTTCCTCTCCTCTCTCTGGAAGTCTTTCTGTCTTCTCTTCTCTCTGTATGGCCTTCTGGGCTCTTCTCTCTCTGGATGCCTTTCTGTTCTCTAATCTCTCTGGATTCCCTATTTTTATTCTCCTCTCTCTGGATGCCCTTCTCTCCTCTCCTCTCTCTGGATGCCCTTCTGTCTTCTCTTCTCTCTGTATAGCCTTCTGGGCTCTCCTCTCTCTGGATGCCCTTCTGTTCTATACTCTCTCTAGATTCCCTTCTGTCATCTCCTCTCTATGGATGCTGTTCTATCCTCTGCTCTCTATGGATGCCTTTCTGTCTTCTCCTCTCTCTGGATGCACTTCTGTTCTCTCCTCTTTCTGGATTCCCTATTTTTCTTTTCTCTCTCTGGATGCCCTTCTGTCATCTCCTCTCTCTGGATGCCTTCTGTCTTCTCCTCTCTCCTGATGCCCGTCTGTTCTCTCCTCTCTCCGGATGCCTTTCTGTCTTCTCTTCTCTCTGGATGCCCTTCTATTCTCCCCTAACATTGGATGCTCTTCTGTTCTCTCCTCTCACTGGATGCCATTCTGTCCTCTCCTCTCTCTGGATGCCCTTCTGTCTTCTCCTCATTCTGGATGCATTTCTGTTCTCTTCTCTCTCTGGATGACCTTCTGTCTTTTCCTCTCTCTTCCGATGCCATTCTGTTCTCTCCTCTCTCCGAATGCCCTTCTGTTCTCTCCTCACTCTGGATTCGCTTCTGTCTTCTCTTTAATGGATGCCTTTCTGTTCTCTCCTCTATCTAGATACCGTTCTGTCTTCTCCTCTCCCTGGATGCCATTCTATCCTCTCCTTTCTCTGGATGCACTTCGGTCTTCTCCTCTCTCTGGATGCACTTCTGTTCTCTCCTCTTTCTTGATTTCCTATTTTTCTTTTCCTCTCTCTGGATGCCCTTCTGTTCTCTCAGCTCTGTGGATGCCATACTGTCTTCTTCACTCTCTGGATGCCCTTCTATTCTCGCCTAACATTGGATGCCTTTTGTTCTCTCATCTCACTGGATGCCATTCTGTCCTCTCCTCTCTCTGGATGTCCTTCTGGCTTCTCCTCTTACTGGATGCATTTCTGTTCTCTTCTCTCTCTGGATGACCTTCTGTCTTTTCCTCTCTCTTCAGATGCCCTTCTGTTCTCTCCTCTCTCCAAATGTCCTTCTGTTCTCTCCTCTCTCTGAATTCGCTTCTGTCTTCTACTTTAATGAATGCCCTTCTGTTCTCTCCTCTTTCTGCATGCCCTTCTGTTCTCTCCTCTATCTAGATGCCCTTCTGTGTTCTCTTCTCTCTGTATGGCCTTCTGTACTATTTTATGTGAATGCCCTTCTTTGCTCTCGTCTCTCCGGATGCCCTTCAGTTCTCTCCTCTCTCTGGATGTCCTACTGTCTTCTCATCCCTCTTGATGCCCTTCTACTCTCTCCTCTCTTTGGATGCCCTTCTGTTGTCTCTTCTCTCTGGATTGCTTTCTGTCTTCTCCTCTCTCTTGATGACGTTCTGTTCTCTCCTTTTTCTGAATGCCTTTCTGTTGTCTCCTCTATCCGGATGCCCTCATGTCTTCTCCTCTGTCTGTCTATGCTCTTATGGTCTCTCCTCTCTCTAGATGCCCTTTTTCCTCTCCTCTCTCTGAATTCCCTTCTGTCTTCATCGCTCTCTGGATGCCCTTCTGTCTTCTCTTCTCTCTGGATACCCTTCTGTCCTATATTCTCCTCTTTCTGGATGCATTTCTGTTCTCTCCTTTTTCTGGATTCCTTATTTTTTCTTTTCCTGTCTCTGGATGCCCTTCTGTTATCTCCTCTCTCCAGATGCCCTACTGTACTCTCCTCTCTCTGGATGCCCTTCTACTCTCTCCTCTCTATTGATGACTTTCTGTTCTCTCCTCTTTCTGGATGCTTCTGTTCTCTCCTCTCTCTGGATGCCCTTCTGTCTTCTCTTCTCTCTGTATGGCCTTCTGGGTTCTCCTCTCTCTGGATGCCCTTCTGTTCTCTACTCTCTCTGGATTCCCTTCTGTCTTCTCCTCTCTCTGGATGCTGTTCTATCCTCTGCTCTCTATGGATGCCCTTCTGTCTTCTCCTCTCTCTGGATGCACTTCTGTTCTCTCCTCTTTCTGGATTCCCTATTTTTCTTTTCCTCTCTCTGGATGCCCTTCTGTCATCTCCTCTCTCTGGATGACCTTCTGTCTTCTCCTCTCTCCTGATGCCCATCTGTTCTCTCCTATCTATGGATGCCTTAATGTCTTCTCCTCTCTCTGGATGCCCTTCTATTCTCCTCTAACATTGGATGCCCTTCTGTTCTCTCCTCTCACTGGTTGCCATTCTGTCCTCTCCTCTCTCTGGATGCCCTTCTGTCTTCTCCTCTTTCTGGATGCATTTCTGTTCTCTTCTCTCTCTGGATGACCTTCTGTCTTTTCCTCTCTCTTCCGATGCCCTTCTGTTCTCTCCTTTCTCCGAATGCCCTTCTGTTCTCTCCTCTCTCTGGATTCGCTTCTGTCTTCTTCTTTAATGGATTCCCTTCTGTTCTCTCCTCTATCTAGATGACCTTCTGTCTTCTCTTCTCTCTGTATGGCCTTCTGTACTATTTTATGTAGATGCCCTTCTTTGCTCTCCTCTCTCCGGATGCCCTTCTGTTCTCTCCTCTCTCCAGATGCCCTACTGTCTTCTCCTCTCTCTGGATGCCCTTCTACTCTCTCCTCTCTATTGATGACCTTCTCTTCTCTACTTTTTCTGAATGCCTTTCTGTTCTCTCCTCTATCCGGATGCCCTTATGTCTTCTCCTCTCTCTGGATGCCCTTCTGTCCTCTCTTCTTTCTGGATTCCTATTTTTCTTTTCCTCTCTCTGGATGCCCTTCTGTTCTCTCCTCTCTCTTTATGCCCTTCTGTCTTCTCTTCTCTCTATGTGCCCTTCTGGTCTCTCCTCTCTCTGGATGCCCTTCTGACATCTCCTCTCTCTGGATTCCCTTCTGTCTTCTCCTCTTTATTATGGATACTGTTCTACATCCTCTGCTCTCTATGGATGCCTTCGTCTTCTTCTTCTCTCTGGATGCACTTCTGTTCTCTCCTCTTTCTGGATTCATATTTTTTCTTTCCTCCTTGGATGCCCTTCTGTCATCTCCTCTCTCTGGATGCCAATCTGTCCTTCTCCTCTCTCTGGATTCTCTTCTGTCTCTTCTTTCTTTTTATTCCATTCTATCATCTTCACTTTCTGATAGCCTTCTGTCTTCTCCTCTCTCTGGATGCACTTCTGTTCGCTCCTCTTTGGATTCCTTATTTTTCTTTTCTTCTCTCTGGATGCCCTTCTGTTCTCTCCTCTCTCTGGATGCCCTTTTTCTTCTCTTCTCTCTGGTGGCCTTCTGGTCTCTCAACTATCTGATGCCCTTCTGTTCTCTCCCTCTCTTTTGATCCCTTCTATCTTCTCCTCTCTCTGGATGCTGTTCTATCCTCTCCCTCTCTATGGATGCCCTTCTGTCTTTTTCCTCTCTCTGGATGCCCTTCTCTTTCTCCTCCTCTTTCTGATTCCTATTTTATCCTCTCTGTGGATGCCGGTCTATCATCTTTTCTCTCTGGATGATCTTCTGTCTTCTCCCTCTTCCCGATGCCATTCAGTTCTCGCCTCTCTCCGGATGCCCTACTGTCTTCTCCTTCTTCTGGATGTCCTTCTATTCTCCACTAACATTGGATGCCCTTCTCTTCCTCCTCTGTCTTGATGCCCTTCCGACCTCTGCTCCCTCTTTGGATTCCCTTTCTGTTCTTCTCCTCTCTCTGGATTCACTTCTGTGGTTCCCTCTCTCTTGATGCCCTTCTGTTCTTTCTCTTTCTAGAACCCTTCTGTTCTCTATTCTCTCCGATGCCCATCGGTCCTCTTCCCTCTCTTTGGATGCCCTTCTGGTGTCTCCTCTCTCTGGATGCCCCTCTGTTCACTCCTCTGTATATATTCACTTCTGTTCTTCTCCTCTATCTTGGATGCACCTTTCTGTTCTCTGTTCTCCAGAAGGATGTCCTTCTGTCCTCTCCTATCTCTGTATTCCCTTCTGTCTTCTCCTCTCTCTGGATGCCCTTCTTTCTCTCCTCTTTCTGAAAGCCCTTCTCTGTTCTCTCTCTTCTCCCTGATGCAATCGTCTCTCCTCTCCCTTTTGTTCTCTCCTCTCTAGCTATCGCTTCTGTCGTCTCCCCTCACAGATGCACTTCTGTCTCTGTCCTCTCTCTGATTCCCTTTTTTATTTCTCTCTCTGGTGCCCTTCTGTAATCTCCTCTCTCTGGATGACCTTTTGTCTTCTCCTTTCTTCCGATACCCTTCTGCTCTCTCCTCTCTCTGGATTCGCTTCTGTCTTCTCCTTTTCTGGATTCCCTTCTGTTTTCTCTCCTCTTTTTTGTTGCCCTTCTGTTCTCTCCTATATCTAGATGGCCTTCCCTACCCTCTCCTCTCTCTGGATGCCCTCCTTTTCTATCTCCTTCTGTCTTCTCTTTCTCGATGAGACCTTCTGTTCTCTACTCATTCTGGATTACCTATTTTTTTCCTCTCTCTGGATGCCCTTCTGTCATCTCCTCTCTCTGGATGACCTTTCAACTTCTCTCTTTCTGAGTGCCCTTCTGTTCTTTCCTCTCTCTTTCTCTGGATGCCCTTCTGTCTTCCTCCTTTCCCTTCTCTCTGTCTCAATGCCCCTTCTGGTCTCTCCCTCTCTGGATGATGCCCTTTTTCTCTCCTCTCTCTGGATTCCTTCAGTATTCTACTCTCTCTAGATGCCGTTTCTATCTAATCCTCTCTCCGGATGGCCTTTTGTCTTCTCTCTCTGGATGCACTTCGGTTCTCTCCTCTTTCTGCATTCCCTATTTTTCTTTTCCTCTATCTAGATGCCCTTCTGTAATCTCTTCTCTCCAGATGCCCTTCTGTCTTCTCCTCTCTCTGGATGCCCTTCTGGTCTCTCCTCTCACTGGATGCCCTTTTATTCTCTCCTCTCTCTGGATTCTCTTCTGTCCTCTCCTCTCTCTGGATGCCTTCTGTCTTCTCCTCTCTCTAGATGCACTTCTATTCTCTCCTATTTCTGGATTCCCTATTTTCTTTTCCTCTCTCTGGATGTCCTTCTGTCATCTCCTCTCTCTGGATGCCTTCTGTTTCTCCTCTCTCGAGATCCCATCTGTTCTCTCCTCTCATCCGAATGCCCTTCTGTTTTCTCTCCTCTTTCAGGATTTGCTTCTGTCTTCTCTTTCTCTGTATGCCCTTCTGTTTCTCTCCTCTTTCTTCTGGATTCTCTTCTGTCTCTCCTCTCTCTGGATGCCCTTCTGTCCTCTTCTCTCTGGAGGCCCTTCTGTCTTCTCCTCTCTCCGAATGCCCTTTTGTTCTCTCCTCTCTTTGGATTCCCTTCTGTCTTCTTCTCTCTCTGATGCTCTTCTGCTCTCTCCTCTCTCCAGATGCCTCTTCTGTCTTCCTCTCTCTCTGGATGCCATTCTGGTCTCTCCTCTCTCTGGATGCCCTACGGTCGCCTGTTCTCTCTCTTTGAATGCCCTTCTGCTCACTTCTCTCTGGATGTGAAGACCTCCATTATCGGGAGACACTTCCTCAAGCCTTCGGAAATCTTGACCACCAAAGATCACAAGAAAATTACCTGCTGCAGTCAACAGAGACTTTAATATGGAAGTAAGCCAGGTGATCAAAACGACAACCTCTTTAACTACAAGACAAGATTTTTGACCCCGAGTGGTGG
>NW_023045159.1:28501-65628 GCF_011762505.2 Arvicanthis niloticus | reverse complement strand
TCTCTTCCTGAATGCTCTTCTGTCCACTCCTCTCTCAGGATGCCTGTCGGTCTTTTTCTACACCTGGATGACTCCTCTCTTCTATTTACAGATGCTCTTCTGTTCTATCCTCTCTCTGGACGCTCTTCTGTTTTATCCTCTCTCTCGATGCCATTCTGTACTCTCTTCTCTCTGGATGCCCTTCTGTCCACTCCTCTCTCTGGATGCCCATCTGTCTTCTCCTCTCTCTGGATGCCCTTCTGCTCTCTCCTCTCTTTGGATGCCCTTCTGTTCTCTCTGTTTTCTGGATGCCCTTCTGTTCTTTATTCTGTTCTCTCCTCTCTCTGGAAGCCCTTCTGTATTCTCCTCTCTCTGGATTCCCATCTGTCTTCTCCTCTCTTTGGATGCCCTTATGTTCTCTCTCTTTTCTGGATGTCCTTCCGTTCTCTCTTCTCTTCGTACGACCGTCTGTCTTCTCCTCTCTCTGGATGCTCTTCTGCTCTCTCCTATCTCCGTATGCCCTTCTGTTTTCTCCTCTCTCTGGATTACCTTCTGTCTTCTCCTCTCTCTGGAAGCCATTCTCTCCTCTCCTCTCTATGGATGCCCTTCTGTCTTCTCCTCTCTCTGAATGCCCTTCTGTTCTCTCTTTTCAGGATACCCTTCTGATCTCTCCTCTCTCCGTATGGTTTTCTGTTCTTTCCTCTCTATGGATTGCCTTCTGTCTTCTCCTCTCTCTGGATGCCATTCTCTCCTCTCCTCTCTCTGGATGACCTTCTGTCTTCTTTCTCTGGATGCCCTTCTGTTCTCTCCTCTCTCTGGATTCCCTTTATGTCTTCTCCTCTCTCTGGATACCCATCTGTAATCTCCTTTCTCTGGATGCCCATTTGTCTTCTCCTATCTCCAGATGCCCTTCTGTCTTCTCCTCTTTCTGGATACCCTTCTGTCTTCTCCTCTTTCTGGATACCCTTCTGTTCTCTGCTCTTTCTACATGCCCTTCTGTCCTCTATTCTCTCTGGATGCTCTCATGCTCTGTCCTCGCTCTGTATGTTCTTCTGCCTTCTCTGCTCTCTGGATACCATTCTATTCTCTACTCTCCCTGGATGCCCTACTATCTTCTCTGTTCTCTGGGTGGCCTTCTGTTCTCCCCTCTTTGTGGATGTCTTTCTGTCTTCTCCTCTCTTTGGATGCTTTTCTATTCTCTCCTCACTCTGGATGCCCTTCTGATCTCTCCTCACCAGGGATGCCCTTCTGTCTCCTCCTCTCTCTGGATGGCTTTCTGTTCTCTCCTCTCTCTGCATCCCTTCTGCCCTCTCCTCTTTCTGGTTACCCTTCTGTCCTCTCCTCTCTCTGGATGCCCTTCTGTCCTCTCCTCTCTCTGGATGCCCTTCTGTTCTATCCTCTCTCTGGATTCCCTTTTTGTCTTCACCTCTTCCTGGATGCCCTTCTCTTCTCTCCTCTATCTAGATGCCCTTCTGTCTTCTCCTTCCTCTGGATAACCTTCTGTCCTCACCACTCTCTGTATGCCCTTTGTTCTCTCCTCTCTCTGGATGCCCTTCTGTCTTCTCCACTCTTCCGATGCCTTTCTGTCTTCTCCTCTCTCTGGATGCCCTACCATTCTTTCCTCACTCTAGATTCCTTTCTGTCTACTCCTCTCTGTGGATGCCCTTCTGCTCTCTCTTCTCACTTGATGTCCTTCTGTCTTCTCCTCTCTCTGTATGCCCTTCTGTCTTCTCCTTTCTCCCTATGCCCTTCTTTTCTCTCATCTCTACCTATGCCCTTCTGTTTTCTCCACTCTCTGGATGCCCTACAATTTTCTCTCCCTCTGGATACCATTCTGTATTCTCCTCTCTCCCTATGCCCTTTTGTTCTCTCATCTCTATGGCTTCCCTTTTGTTTTCCCCTATCTCTGGATGCCCTTATGTTCTCTCCTCTATTCTGGGAACTTATGTCTTCTCCTCTCTCTGATTGCCCCTATGCTCTCTCCTCTCCCTGGATGTGCTTCTGTTCACTCCTCTCTCTGGATGCCCTTCTGTCTTCTCCTCTCTCTGGATGCCCTACCATTCTTTCCTCACTCTAGATTCTTTGCTCTACTCTCTCTGGATGCAATTCTGTCTTCTCCTATCTCCCGATGCCCTTCTGTCTTCTCCTCTTACTGGTTGCCCTTCTGTTCTCTGCTCTCTATAGATGCAATTCTGTCCTCTCTTCTCTCTGGATGCCCTTCTGTTCTCTTCTCTGCCTGAGTGCCTTCTGTACTCTCCTCTCTCAGGATGCTCATCGGTCTTCTTCTCCATCTGGATGCCTTCTCTCTCCTCTCTCTCTGGATGCCTTTCTGTCTTCTCTTCTCTCTGGATGCACTACTGTTCTCTCCTCTTTCTGGATTCCCTATTTTCTTTTCTTCTCTCTTGATGCTGTTCTGTCTTCTCCTCTCTCTGTATAGGTTTCTGTACTACATTATGTGGATGCCCTTCTTTGCTCTCCTCCCACTGGATAACCTTCTATCTTCTCCTCTCTCTGGATGTTCTTCTGCTGTCTCTTCTCTCTGGATGTGAAGACCTCCATAATCAGGAGACCTTTCCTCAAGACTCCGCAAATCTCGACCACTCAAAGATCACAAGGAACCATACTTGGATGCAATCAGCAAAGGCTTTATTAGGGAAGTAAGCAGGCGGTCAAAACAACAAGCTCTTTAGCTCCATAAGCAAGGTTTTCGGCCCTGAGTGATGGGTTATAGGGTCTTTTATAGCATAGGGTGGGGAAAGGACTGCATTTTCCCATGCTTACACATGAATGGTTGCAGTTTCGCACACTTACACATGAATGGCTGCTTTTTCGCATGCTTACACATGAATGGTTGCATTTTCGCACGGTTACACATGATTGGTTGTTTTCAACTTTTGAAAATATAACTGGGAAGACCAAGGGAGGGGTAACCAATAACAGTGGAACATTTCAGAGGAATCTAGCCCAAATGGTCTAGAGTCATGTGAAATCACTCTGCACATATATTCTTCTCATAAATGTGGTTTTTACCATGCTATTGTGTCCTATCCTGCCATTTACCAACTATTTCAGATTAACAATCTTTGCTTCTTCCTGCTATAGCCCCACCTAGGTGGCAGTATCTTTTACCTGTGGTCAGGAATGTGTCTTCCTGCCTTGAGCATGGTTTGAGGAATACAATCCAGCAAGTGTCCTTCACCTGGAATATAAAGGCCTGAAATCTTATTTTCAGTTCTGTGTTCTGTAAGGTGAAAAATCTACACATATTTTTAAAAATGGCCTTTATAATTGATCACTCTACAGATGCCCTTCTGTTCTCTCCTCACTTTGTATGGCCTTCTGTCTTCCCCTCTCTCAGGATGCTTTTCTGTTCTCTCCTCATTCTGGATACCATCCTGTTCTCTCCTCTCTCTGGATGACCTTCTGTCTTTTCATCTCTCTTCCGATGCCCTTCTGTTCTCTCCTCTCTCCGAATGCCCTTCTCTTCTCTCCTATCTCTGGATTCGCTTCTGTCTTCTCCTTCTCTGGATGCTCTTCTGTTCTCTCCTTTTTCTGGATGCCCTTCTGTTCTGTCCTCTATCAAGATGCCCTTCTGTCTTCTCCTTCCTCTGTATGGTCTTTTGTACTATTTTATGTGGATGCCTTTTTTTGCTCTCGTCTCTCTGGATGCCTTTCTGTCTTCTCCTAACTCCCGATGCCCTACTGTCTTCTCTTCTTTCTGTATGCCCTACTGTCTTCTCTTCTTTCTGTATGCCCTACTGTCTTCTCCTCTCTCTGGATGCCCTTCTGCTCTCTCCTCACACTGGATGCCCTTCTGTTCTCTCCTTTCTCTGGATACCCTTCTGTTTTCTCCTCTCTCTGTATGCCCTTCTACTTCTCCTCTCTCTGGCTGCCATTCTATTTTCTACTCTCTCTGGATGCACTTCTGTTTTCTCCTCTTTCTGGATTCCCTATTTTTCTTTTCCTCTCTCTGTATGCCCTTCTGTCATCTCCTCTTTCTGGATGCCGTTGTATCCTCTCCTTTCTGTGGATGCCCTTCTGTCTTCTCTCTCAGGATGCACTTCAGTTCTCTCCTCTTTCTGGATTCCCTATTTTTCTACTCCTCTCTCTGGATGACCTTCTGTCATCTCCTCTCTCTGAATGCCTTTCTGTCTTCTCTCTCTGGATGCTCTTCTGGTCTCTCCTCTCTCTGAGTGCCCTTCTGTTCTCTCCTCTCTCTGGATTTGCTTCTGTTTCTTCTCTGGATGCCCTTCTGTTCTCTCCTGTTTCTGGATGCCCTTCTGTTCTCTCCTCTATCTAGATGTCCTTCTGTCTTCTCCTCTCTCTGTATGGCCTTCTGTACTATTTTATGTGGATGCCTTCTTTGATCTCCTCTCTCTGGATGCCCTTCTGTCTTCTCCTATCGCCCGATGCCCTTCTGTCTTCTCCTCTCTCTGAATGCCCTTCTATTCTCCCCTAACATTGGATGCTTTCCTGTTCTCTCCTCTCACTAGATGCCATTCTGTCCTACCCCATCTCTGGATGCCCTTCTTTCTTCTCCTCTTTCTGGATGCATTTCTGTTCTCTCCTATCTCTGTATGAACTTCTGTCTTTTCCTCTCTCCCGATGCCCTTCTGTTCTCTCCTCTCCCTGGATTCGCTCCTGTCTTCTCCTTCTCTGGATGCCCTTCTGTTCTCTCTTCTTTCTGGATGCCCTTCTTTTCTCTCCTCTATCTAGATGCCCTTCTGTCTTCTCCTCTCTCTTTATGGCCTTCTGTACTATCTTATGTAGATGCCTTTTTTGCTCTCATCTCTCTGGATGCCCTTTTGACTTCTCCTATCTCCAGATGCCCTTCTATCTTCTCCTCATTATGGATGCCATTCTGTCTTCTCCTCTCTCTGGATGCCCTTCTACTCTCTCCTCCTTCTGGATACCCTTCTGTTCTCTCCTCTCTCTGGATGCCCTACTGTCTTCTCCTCTCTCTGGATGCCCTTCTACTGTCTCCTCTCTCTGGATGCCCTTCTGTCTTCTTCTCTCTCTAGATGCCCTTCTGTCTTCTCCTCTCTCTTGATGCACTTCTGTTCTCTCCTGTTTCTGAATTACCTATTTTTTCCTCTCTCTGGATGCCCAACTGTCATCTCCTCTCCCTGGATGACGTTCTGTCCTCTCCTTTCTCCGAATGACCTTCTGTCCTCTACTCTCTCTAGATTCGCTTCTGTCTTCTCCTTCTCTGGATGCCCTTCTTTACTCTCCTCTTTCTGGATTCTCTTCTGTTCTCTCATCTCTCTGGATGGCCTTCTGTCCTCTCCTCTCTGGAGTCTCTTCTGTCTTCTCCTCTCTCCGAATGCCCTTCTGTTCTCTCCTCCCTTTGGATTTTCTTCTGTTTCTCTTCT
Organism: Arvicanthis niloticus; assembly: GCF_011762505.2. Lineage (NCBI taxonomy): Eukaryota > Metazoa > Chordata > Mammalia > Rodentia > Muridae > Arvicanthis > Arvicanthis niloticus. The sequence continues at coordinate 60,277 of NW_023045159.1, read as the reverse complement.
CTCTGGATGCCCTTCTGCTCTCTCCTCTCTCCGGATGCCCTTCTGTTTTCTCCTCTCTCTGGATGCCCTTCTAGACTCTCCTCTCTCATCCCCTTCTGTTCTCTCCTCTATCTAGATGCCCTTCTGTCTTCTCTTCTCTCTGTATAGCCTTCTGTACTATTTTATGTTGATGCCCTTCTTTGCTCTCCTCTCTCCGGATGCCCTTCTGTTCTCTTCACTCTCTGATGCCCTACTGTTTTCAGCTATCTCTGGATGCCCTTCTACTCTCTCCTCTCTCTGGATGTGCTTCTGTTCTCTCTTCTCTCTGGATTCCCTTCTGTAGTCTCCTCTCTCTTGATGACCTTCTGTTCTCTCCTTTTTCTTGATTTTTTTTCTCTACTCTCTCCGGATGCCCTTCTTTCTTATCCTATTTCTCTCTATGCCCTTCTGGTCTCTCCTCTCTCTGGATGCCTTTCTCTTCTCTCCTCTCTCTGGATTCCATTCTGTCTTGTCCTCTCTCTGGATGCCATTCTATCTTCTATTCTCCCTGGATACCCTTCTGTCTTCTCCTCTCTCTGGATGCACTTCTGTTCTCTCCTCTTTCTGGAATCCTTATTTTTATTTTCCTCTCTCTCGATGCCTCTCTGTCATCTCCTCTCTCCAGATGCCCTACTCTCCTCTCCTCTTTATGGATGCCCTTCAACTCTCTCTTCTCTATTGATGATCTTCTGTTCTCTCCTCTTTCTGGATGCCCTTCTGTTCTCTCCTCTCTCCAGATACCCTTCTGTCTTCTTCTTCTTCTCTCTCTCAGTGCATTTCTAGGCTCTCCTCTCTCTGGATGCCCCTTTTTTCTCTCCTCTCTGGATACCCTTCTGTCTTCTTCTCTCTCTGTATGCTGTTCTATCCTCTCTTTTCTCTGGATGGCCTTCTGTCTTCTCCTCTCTCTGGATGCACTTCTGTTCTCTCCTCTTTCTTGGTTCCCTATTTTTCTTCTCCTCTCTATGGATGCCCTTCTCTTCTCTCCTCTCTCTGGATGCCCTTCTGTCTTCTCATCTCTCTGTATAGCCTTCTGGGCTCTCCTCTCTCTGGATGCCCTTCTGTTCTATACTCTCTCTGGATTCCCTTCTGTCTTCTCCTCTCTCTGGATGCTGTTCTACCTTCTGCTCTCTCTGAATGACCTTCTGTCTTCTCTCTCAGGATGCACTTCTGTTCTCTCCTCTTTCTGGATTCCCTATTTTGCTTTTCCACTCTTTGGATGCCCTTCTGTCATCTCCTCTCTCAGGATGACCTTCTGTCTTCTCCTCTCTCCCGATGCCCATCTGTTCTCTTCTCTCTCCGGATGCCCTAATGTCTTCTCCTCTCTCTGGATGCCCTTCTATTCTCCCCTAACATTGGATGCCATTCTGTTCTCTCCTCTCACTGGATGCCATTCTGTCCTGTCCTCTCTCTGGATGCCCTTCTGTCTTCTCCTCTTTCTGGATGCATTTCTGTTCTCTCCTCTCTCTGGATGACCGTCTGTATTTTCCTCTCTCTTCCGATGTCCTTCTGTTCTCTCCTCTCTCCGAATGCCCTTCTGTTCTCTCCTCTCTCTGGATTCGATTCTGTCTTCTCCTTTAATGGATGCCCTTCTGTTCTCTTCTCTTTCTGCATGCCCTTCTGTTCTCTCTATCTAGATGCCCTTCTGTGTTCTCTTCTCTCTGTATGGCCTTCTGTACTATTTTATGTGGATGCCCTTCTTTGCTCTCCTCTCTCCAGATGCTCTTCTGTTCTCTCCTCACTCCAGAGGCCCTACTGTCTTCTCCTCTTTTTGGATGCCCTTCTACTCTCTCCTCTCTCTGGATGCCCTTCTGTTCTATCTTCTCTCTGGATTTCTTAATGTCTTCTCCTTTCTCTTGATGACCTTCTCTTCTCTCCTTTTTCTGAATGCCTTTCTCTTCTCTCCTCTCTCGGGATGCCCTTATATCTTCTCCCCTCTCTATCTATGCCCGTTTGGTCTCTCCTCTCTCTGGATGCCCTTGTTTTCTCTCTTCTCTCTGGATTCCCTTCTGTCTCCTCCTCTCTCTGGATGCCATTCTATCTTCTCCTCTCTCTGGATAACCTGCTGTCTTCTCCTCTCTCTGGATGCACTTCTGTTCTCTCCTCTTTCTGGATTCCTTATTTTTCTTTTCCTCTCTCTGGATGCCCTTCTGTCATCTCCTCTCTCCAGATGCCCTACTGTCCTCTCATCTCTCTGGATGCCTTTCTACTCTCTCCTCTCTATTGATGACCTTCTGTTCTCTCCTCGTTCTGGATGCCCTTCTGTTTTCTCCTCTCTCCAGATACCCTTCTGTCTTCTCTTCTCTCTCTCAATGCCCTTCTAGGCTCTCCTCTCTCTGGATGCCCTTTTATTCTCTCCTCTCTGGATACCCTTCAGTCTTCTCCTCTCTCTGGAGGCCGTTCTATCCTCTCCTTTCTCTGGATGCCCTTCTGTCTTCTCCTCTCTCTGGATGCACTTCTGTTCTCTCCTCTTCTGGATTCCCTATTTTTCTTTTCCTCTATCCCGATGCGCATCTGTTCTCTCCTCTCTTCGGATGCCCTACTGTCTTCTCCTCCCTCTGGATGCCCTTCTATTCTCCCCTAACATTGGATGCCCTTCTGTTCTCTCCTCTCACTGGATGCCATTCTGTCCTCTGCTCTCTCTGGATGCCCTTCTATCTTCTCCTCTTTCTGGATGCATTTCTGTTCTCTCCTCTCTCTGGATGAACTTCTGTCTTTTCCTCTCTCTTCTTATGCCCTTCTGTTCTCTCCTTTCTCAGGATTTGCTTCTGTCTTCTCCTTTAATGGATGCACTAATTTTCTCTTCTCTTTCTGCATGGCCTTCTGTTCTCTCCTCTGTCTAGATGCCCTTTTGTCTTCTCTTCTTTCTGTATGGCCTTCTGTACTATTTTATGTGGATGCCCTTCTTTGATCTCCTCTCTCCAGATGCCCTTCTGTTCTCTCCTCTCTCCAGATGTCCTACTGTCTTCTCCCATCTGTGGATGCCCTTCTACTCTCTCCTCTCTCTGGATGCCATTCTATTCTCTCTTCTCTCTGGATTCCTTTCTGTCTTCTCCTCTCTCTTGATGACCTTCTGTTCTCTCCTTTTTCTGAATGTCCTTCTGTTCTCTCCTCTCTTCGGATGCCTTTATGTCTTCTCCTCTCTCTCTCTCTCTCTCTCTCTCTCTCTCTCTCTCTCTCTCTGTCTCTCTGCCCTTCTGGTTCCTCCTCCCTCTGGATGCCCTTTTTTCCTCTCCTCTCTCTGCTCTCTCTGGATTCCCTTCTGTCTTCTCCTCTCTGGATGCCATTCTATCTTCTCCTCTCCCTGGATACACTTCTGTCTTCTCCTCTCTCTGGATGCACTTATGTTCTCTCCTCTTTCTGGATTCCTTATTTTTCTTTTCTTCTCTCTGGAGGCCCTTCTATTATCTCCTCTCTCCAGATGCACTACTGTACTCTCCTGTCTCTGGATGCCCTTCTACTCTCTCCTCTCTATTGATGACCTTCTTGTTATGCACACCTCTTCTGTGTCCCCTTTGCCTGCGAATAAGGACACAGAGGCAGTAATCGGGTATCATTACCGATGAGGCTTTACTTCTTGTAACAGCAAAAGCAGAAAAGACACCAAGCCCGGGAATGGCACTGCTATATATACCCTAGAGTGGAGTGTTCACTTCTGATTGGCTGTTCACTCATCACCCCATATTACGCCCCGGAGATGGGCAGTGACTTTGGCGCGCCTTTTGCCTTTTGCACCTGCGCAGTCAGTTGTTTACAAGTAGGAGGACAGGATGTCCGCGCCATCTTGGCACTTTGGCTCCCAACATCTCCCCCTATCTATATATTTAAGATGGAACAGCCTATTGCCTATCAAGCGCGGCACCAACTCAGTGAGGGAAAGCAGAGGCCTGATCCCCTGTGCAAAATCTGATATTGTAATGGGTTTACTTCCCACACCCATCTCGATGCCTTTTGTCAGGGAAAGGGAGCCTCCACCCTGGGGCGCCACCATGGGAGGTTTCTTGGCATCAAACCTTTGTGCAATCAGGCATACTTTCGGGAAATCTATCCACACTCGTGGAACGTTCCCTGTCGAGTACCCACTCGCAAACACCTCTAAATATTCAGGTACCAGTTATTCAGGCAAGGGCTGGCTGGACTTAGACCTCTCATCGACCCAGTGCAATGGGGTGAACCCTTGGGGTGCATCGACTGAGGGTCTCAGTCATCAGCTACTTTCTTGGCCTAGATAGCCAAATTTCAGGGGGAGATGCTTGCTCCAAGACTACTAGTGCTTGGGCGATAGCGACCTTGTCACGTTTTTGTTGGGCTTTGAGCTTACAAACCAACCATCTATGAATACTAATTCACATCATAGGGCTGTATCAAGCAGGCCTATTCCCACCCATTTAAGAAAGAAAGAAAGAAAAGGCAGAAGAAATTCAAGAGGTAAAATCGCCAGGGGAAACAGGGTCCATCTGCACTCCATCAAGGCTCAAGATCCGGACCTGCAATTGTTGTTGCACCTGGTCCAGCTCCCCAGTCCACTTTTCTTTTAAATAAGCAGAAAGATTATGGCTTTAAATAAATGTATCATTCACAAATCTCAAAGGTGTAATACCTGGATGTGGGGTTGCTGACAGGCAGCTTATTTGAACCACATCCGTGAGCTGCTCCACATGGGCTTAGAGCCAATCAACTCTCTGATTGACCAAAGTCTCTTTTAAGTCTCAATAATGATGTACTGGGATGGGCACAAAGGTAGGCACATGTACAACCAAGGCTAGGTCTAGTGATCCATTTCAGCATTGTGCTAAAAGCATGTAACATTTTTACAATCCAAGGTATCAGAATTATTCTGAAAGTTGGATAACATAAAGAAAAATGAAGGGTCTACACACACCAACACCGATTGTGTAGATGTATTCCCAAAACACCTTATTAATTTTTAATGTTATTTAAATGGCTAGAGATATTAAATCTTGTAGCCGAAACATTCTGCACTTTATGAAAAATATTTAACAAGACAAAGGCAGATATACCCCTTTTTAACATTTTAAAACAGTGGCTACAACACATAATTTAATTGTGTTGAAGCAGGGTAAATTTAAGAAAATACACATGATTTAATTTTGGACTTACATCCCTTTGAAAACATTAAACAGAGGTTTTAAATCCTCCTATGGTAAGCTTAAAATGAGGTTTTAGCCAAATAATATCTCTTAACAACTTTTAAAATCACTAAGAGTAAATCAAGATTAAAAGTAAACTATTTTTCTTTGCATGTACACTCACAAGCCAGAAGATGGCGTTAGATCCCCACCACAAATGGTTGTGAGACACCACGTGGCCGCTGGGAGTTTAGCCTTTATATTTTAAATTAAGTCCAGCCTTTAATGGCTGAGCTATTTGTAAAGCCAACTTGACTCAAATATTAAAAGACACTGTCTTTGAATCCTTTTTGAAGTAACAAGTATTTTAAAAATTTTTAAAGCTTGCTATATTGAAGCAATAGCTTGCAGAAAAATTTTCTTTAGAGAAATTTACTAATAAAATATCACATATGAATAATACACACCAAAAGATTTAACCTCTTACCCTTTTTGTATTAAAGCAACAAAATTTGTATATATATATGTAAAATATAAAACATTACCCATTTTCTGAAGCAATTATTTTTTTAACAAATATCGCTCCATGGGCTTTTAAACATTATGAATAAATTTATTAACTGTAAACCTTTTACCTCTACCAGAAATGTAAAGGAATGGTATAAAAATATCTTTTATGTAAACATTTACTGAAATGGCAGCTGGAGTAGGCAAGTTAGGCTGTATAAATCTTAAATTTGAACTTTATTTTGGATTAATTTAATAACCCATCCTTTTTAGTCCAATGAATATATCGGATAAAAGCCAACCTTATCTTCTAATAATTGTTACATACATTAGAGGAATCTAAAGCATCTCATTTTTAACAACTCTGAATACAAAGGAATTAAAATAATTTGAACCATACTCTATCAGCAGGCACAGCTATACTTATGGAGGGAAGCAGGCATAAATTTAATTTCTGCAGCATAATCATAACCTTTAGCCCACAGACTGTTGTAAAATCTTTGGTCTTAGGTTTACCCCTCCTCTCACAAGAAACAATGAGAACAAAAGACAAATTCCCTTAAGCACATTTCTAGGGCCTGGTCTGAAGACCCAGAACAAAAGGAGCTTTTAACACCTGAGCTTCTGCAGCTCAGTCTTAATTCAAATGTAAATGTAACCTCCCTCAGGCCTGTTCTCTGAGGCTTGGTTAAGCCTGAATTGTGCATTTTGGCTTTTAGCTTAAAACCTTAAATTTAAACTGTAAACCTTAAAAAACACGAGTTGTATCTTTTCTCTATAAACATAGGCAAATCAAAAAACCAATCTTTAACGATTTAAGCAATCTATTTTCTCTCAAATTAACACCAAGTGGATTACCTTTATGTTATAAAGTTTGCTGCCACAAAACAAAGTGTAAAGTCTAATGGAAAACTTGTAGCATTTATGACCCAGGCTTTTGGCGGATGCACCTGAGGCCAGGGCAACCAAGTAACTCTCAATAGCTTTGAACTAGGCAGTACTTCAGCATTTGAATATACTGGCAAGAGAACAGTTTAAGATCTGACTATGGCCCACAGTGGTATACTTATCACCAACTCAGAACCGTAATCTTGCAATCTGGCTTCATTCTTCACAATCTGCACCAGCCTCGTAGGGACCCAAATTGAATTGTTTTCACCTGTGGAATAAGCACAAACAGCTTCCCACCCCAGGCCACAGCAGGCCCTTAGCCAATCTTGTATCCTCTTGTTCTTACGAGGGACAATGGCTGCACGGCACCCAGCCATGACATCCTCAAAGACCATCTGTTCCATCACTGGCATTGCTTGCTCTGAGCCCGCAGGACACTCCCTGTGTGCCCGCAGCTGGAAAGCAGCTTCCCAGGGCAGACTGCCTCCCTCCTCTGTCTGCCTTTCGCGGCACGCTCCCTTGCTCTGCCGGGCTGCAAGCCGCCACAGGTAGTAGAGCGCAGACGCCTCTGCAACTGGTCTGACCCAGGCCCTGTCGCAGTGTCTCTGTTCCCACAGCCCGAGCCGAGAAGCACAGCAGGGGACCCTTGAGCCCGAGCGAGCCGCTGGCTCCGGCCGAGGTCAGTGGGGCTGGGCTGAGTGACTTAAGATCCTTCTTAGTCTTATCTCAGAACGGCTATCCTTTGCACAAGCGGCTACTTCCTCCTCTATGCTCTCCTCCTCGGAGCTGCCCAGTTCTATGGAGTCAGGCTCCTTAATGAAGTACAGGGGGGTCCTTTTGACCTCTGTTCTCTCTCCACCATCCGGTGGAGGGTCCTCAAGCTTAATGGACTCTGCAGTAGCCCTTGTTCCTTTTGAGTACTCTTTCTCTCCAGGCTCTTTGACCTGACCTCCAGGCTCCTTGGCCTGACCTCCAGGCTCCTTGGCCTGATGCTGGCTAACACTAACACACTCTGGTTCTGATAGCCTGGAGCGGACCAGTCTTGAAACCTCTTGACTTGCCCTAATAGCTGAAAGCAACGCAAACAGGAGGCTAGCTATTGCTGCGGTGGCAATGGGTGAATATCCACCGCAACAAAGGTTTCTACCCCAAGCATACCTTCCAAAGGTGTACCTCTCATATCCTGTAGTTTTTTAACCCACCCCAAAACTTGGGTGGTCTTCCGCGGCGCCTTTAAATTCCAGGATTTCGGCTCCAGTTGTTACGCGCACCTCTTCTGTGTCCCCTTCACCTGCGAATAAGGACACGGAGGCAGTAATCGAGTATCAATACAGACGAGGCTTTACTTCTTGTAACAGCAAAAGCGGAAAAGACACCAAGCCCAGGAATGGCACTGCTATATATACCCTAGAGTGGCGTGTTCACTTCTGATTGGCTGTTCACTCATCACCCCATATTACAACCCGGGATGGGCAATGACTTTGGTGCGTCTTTTGCCTTTTGCACCTGCGCAGTCAGTTGTTTACAAGTAGGAGGACAGGATGTCCACGCCATCTTGGCACTTCGGCTCCCAACACCTTCTGTTTTCTCTTCTTTCTGGATGCCCTTCTGTTCTCTCCTCTCTCCAGATACCCTTCTGTCTTCTACTCTCTCTCTCAATGCCCTTCTAGGCTCTCCTCTCTCTGGATGCCCTTTTTTTCTCTCCTCTCTGGATAATCTTCTGTCTTCTCCTCTCTCTGAATGCCGTTCTATCCTCTCCTTTCTCTGTATGCCCTTCTGTCTTCTCCTCTCCTGGATGCACTTCTGTTCTCTCCTCTTTCTGGATTCCCTATTTTTCTTTTCCTCTCTTTGGATGAATTTCTGTTCTCTCCTCTCTCTTAATGCCCTTCTGTCTTCTCTTCTCTTTGTATGGCCTTCTGGGATCTCCTGTCTCTGGATGCCCTTCTGTACCCTCCTCTCTCTGGATGGCCTCGTCTCTCCGGATGCCCTTCTTTTCTCTCTTCTCATGGATGCCCTACTGTCTTCTCATCTCTCTGGATGCCCTACTGTCTTCTCCTCTCTCTGGATGCCCTTCTACTCTCTGCTCTCTTTGGATGCCCTTCTGTTCTCTCTTCTCTCTGGATTCCTTTCTGTCTTTCCCTCTCTCTTGATGACCTTCTGTTCTCTTTTTTTTCTGAATGCCTTTCTGTTCTCTCTTCTATCCGGATGCCCTTATGTTTTCTCCTCTCTCTGTCTATGCTCTTCTGGTCTCTCCTCTCTCTAGATGTCCTTTTTTCTCTACTCTCTCTGGATTCCCTTCTATTTTCTCCTCTCTCTGGATGCCATTCTATCTTCTCCTCTCTCTGGATACCCTTCTGTCTTCTCCTCTATCTGGATGCACTTCTGTTCTCTCCTCTTTCTGGATTCCTTATTTTTGTTTTCCTGTCTCTGGATGCCCTTCTGTCATCTCCTCTCCCCAGATGCCCTACTTTCCTCTCCTCTCTCTGGATGTCTTTCTGTCTTCTCTTCTCTCTGTATGGCCTTCTGGGCTCTTCTCTCTCTGGATGCCTTTCTGTTCTCTAATCTCTCTGGATTCCCTATTTTTCTTCTCCTCTCTCTGGATGCCCTTCTCTCCTCTCCTCTCTCTGGATGCCCTTCTGTCTTCTCTTCTCTCTGTATAGCCTTCTGGGCTCTCCTCTCTCTGGATGCCCTTCTGTTCTATACTCTCTCTAGATTCCCTTCTGTCATCTCCTCTCTATGGATGCTGTTCTATCCTCTGCTCTCTATGGATGCCTTTCTGTCTTCTCCTCTCTCTGGATGCACTTCTGTTCTCTCCTCTTTCTGGATTCCCTATTTTTCTTTTTCTCTCTCTGGATGCCCTTCTGTCATCTCCTCTCTCTGGATGCCTTTCTGTCTTCTCCTCTCTCCTGATGCCCGTCTGTTCTCTCCTCTCTCCGGATGCCTTTCTGTCTTCTCTTCTCTCTGGATGCCCTTCTATTCTCCCCTAACATTGGATGCTCTTCTGTTCTCTCCTCTCACTGGCTGCCATTCTGTCCTCTCCTCTCTCTGGATGCCCTTCTGTCTTCTCCTCATTCTGGATGCATTTCTGTTCTCTTCTCTCTCTGGATGACCTTCTGTCTTTTCCTCTCTCTTCCGATGCCATTCTGTTCTCTCCTCTCTCCGAATGCCCTTCTGTTCTCTCCTCACTCTGGATTCACTTCTGTCTTCTCTTTAATGGATGCCTTTCTGTTCTCTCCTCTATCTAGATACCGTTCTGTCTTCTCCTCTCCCTGGATGCCATTCTATCCTCTCCTTTCTCTGGATGCACTTCGGTCTTCTCCTCTCTCTGGATGCACTTCTGTTCTCTCCTCTTTCTTGATTTCCTATTTTTCTTTTCCTCTCTCTGGATGCCCTTCTGTTCTTTCCTCTCTCCGTATGCCCTACTGTCTTCTCCTCTCTCTGGATGCCCTTCTATTCTCCCCTAACATTGGATGCCCTTCTGTCATCTCCTCTCTCTGGATGCCATTCTGTCCTCTCCTCTCTCTGGATGCCCTTCTGTCTTTTCCTCTTTCTGGATGCATTTCTGTTCTCTCCTCTCTCTGGATGACCTTCTGTCTTTTCCTCTCTCTTCAGATGCCCTTCTGTTCTCTCCTCTCTCCGAATGTCCTTCTGTTCTCTCCTCTCTCTGAATTCGCTTCTGTCTTCTCCTTTAATGGATGCCCTTCTGTTCTCTCCTCTATCTAGATGCCCTTCTGTCTTCTCTTCTCTCTGTATGGCCTTCTGTACTATTTTATGTGAATGCCCTTCTTTGCTCTCGTCTCTCCGGATGCCCTTCTGTTCTCTCCTCTCTCTGGATGTCCTACTGTCTTCTCATCCCTCTTGATGCCCTTCTACTCTCTCCTCTCTTTGGATGCCCTTCTGTTGTCTCTTCTCTCTGGATTGCTTTCTGTCTTCTCCTCTCTCTTGATGACGTTCTGTTCTCTCCTTTTTCTGAATGCCTTTCTGTTCTCTCCTCTATCCGGATGCCCTCATGTCTTCTCCTCTCTCCGTCTATGCTCTTATGGTCTCTCCTCTCTCTAGAAGCCCTTTTTCCTCTCCTCTCTCTGAATTCCCTTCTGTCTTCATCGCTCTCTGGATGCCATTCTATCTTCTCCTCTCTCTGGATACCCTTCTATATTCTCCTCTATCTGGATGCATTTCTGTTCTCTCCTTTTTCTGGATTCCTTAGTTTTCTTTTCCTGTCTCTGGATGCCCTTCTGTTATCTCCTCTCTCCAGATGCCCTACTGTCCTCTCCTCTCTCTAGATGCCCTTCTACTCTCTCCTCTCTATTGATGACTTTCTGTTCTCTCCTCTTTCTGGATGCTTCTGTTCTCTCCTCTCTCTGGATGCCCTTCTGTCTTCTCTTCTCTCTGTATGGCCTTCTGTCCTCTCCTCCCTCTGGATGCCCTTCTGTTCTCTACTCTCTCTGGATTCCCTTCTGTCTTCTCCTCTCTCTGGATGCTGTTCTATCCTCTGCACTCTATGGATGCCCTTCTGTCTTCTCCTCTCTCTGGATGCACTTCTGTTCTCTCCTCTTTCTGGATTCCCTATTTTTCTTTTCCTCTCTCTGGATGCCCTTCTGTCATCTCCTCTCTCAGGATGACCTTCTGTCTTCTCCTCTCTCGAGATGCCCATCTGTTCTCTCCTCTCTCTGGAAGCCTTAATGTCTTCTCTCTCTGGATGCCTTTCTACTCTCCTCTAACATTGGATGCCCTTCTGTTCTTTCTTCTCACTGGTTGCCATTCTGTCCTCTCCTCTCTCTGGATGCCCTTCTGTCTTCTCTTTCTGGATACATTTCTGTTCTCTCCTCTCTCTGGATGACCTTCTGTCTTTTCCTCTCTCTTCCGATGCCCTTCTGTTCTCTCCTCTCTCCGAAATGACCTTCTGTTCTCTCCTCTCTCTGCCTTAGATTCTTTCTTCTCTTTAATGGATGCACTACTGTTCTCTTCTCTTTCTGCAAACCCTTCTGTTCTCTCCTCTATCTAGATGACCTTCTGTCTTCTCTTCTCTCTGTATGGCCTTCTGTACTATTTTATGTAGATGCCCTTCTTTGCTCTCCTCTCTCCGGATGCCCTTCTGTTCTCTCCTCACTCCATATGCCCTACTGTCTTCTCCTCTCTCTGGATGCCCTTCTACTCTCTCCTCTCTATTGATGACATTCTCTTCTCTACTTTTTCTGAATGCCTTTCTGTTCTCTCCTCTATCCGGATGCCCTTATGTCTTCTCCTCTCTCTGGATACACTTCTATTCTCTCTTCTTTCTGGATTCCCTATTTTTCTTTTCCTCTCTCTGGATGCCCTTCTGTTCTCTCCTCTATCTTTATGCCCTTCTGTCTTCTCTTCTCTCTATGTGCCCTTCTGGTCTCTCCTCTCTCTGGATGCCCTTCTGACATCTCCTCTCTCTGGATTCCCTTCTGTCTTCTCCTCTTTATGGATACTGTTCTATCCTCTGCTCTCTATGGATGCCCTTCTGTCTTCTCTTCTCTCTGGATGCACTTCTGTTCTCTCCTCTTTCTGGATTCAATATTTTTCTTTTCCTCTCTTTGGATGCCCTTCTGTCATCTCCTCTCTCTGGATGCCAATCTGTCTTCTCCTCTCTCTGGATTCTCTTCTGTCCTCTTCTTTCTTTTTATGCCATTCTATCATCTCCACTTTCTGAATAGCCTTCTGTCTTCTCCTCTCTCTGGGTGCACTTCTGTTCTCTTCTCTTTCTGGATTCCCTATTTTTCTTTTCTTCTCTCTAGATGCCCTTCTGTTCTCTCCTCTCTTTGGATGCCCTTCTATCTTCTCTTCTCTCTGGATGGCCTTCTGGTCTCTCAACTATCTGGATGCCCTTCTGTTCTCTCCTCTCTCTTGATTCCCTTCTATCTTCTCCTCTCTCTGGATGCTGTTCTATCCTCTCCTCTCTATGGATGCCCTTCTGTCTTTTCCTCTCTCTGGATGCACTTCTCTTCTCTCCTCTTTCTGGATTCCCTATTTTATCCTCTCTGTGGATGCCGGTCTATCATCTTTTCTCTCTGGATGATCTTCTGTCTTCTCCTCTCTCCCGATGCCCATCAGTTCTCTCCTCTCTCCGGATGCCCTACTGTCTTCTCTTCTCTCTGGATGTCCTTCTATTCTCCACTAACATTGGATGCCCTTCTCTTCACTCCTCTGTCTTGATGCCCTTCTACTCTCTCCTCTCTTTGGATTCCCTTCTGTTCTCTCCTCTCTCTGGATTCCCTTCTGTGTTCTCCTCTCTCTTGATGCCCTTCTGTTCTCTCCTCTTTCTAGAAGCCCTTCTGTTCTCTATTCTCTCCTGATGCCCATCGGTCTTCTCCTCTCTTTGGATGCCCTTCTGGTGTATCCTCTCTCTGGATGCCCCTCTGTTCACTCCTCTGTATAGATTCACTTCTGTCTTCTCCTCTATCTGGATGCCCTTCTGTTCTCTGTTCTCTCAGGATGTCCTTCTGTCCTCTCCTATCTCTGTATTCCCTTCTGTCTTCTCCTCTCTCTGGATGCCCTTCTGTTCTCTCCTCTTTCTGAAAGCCCTTCTGTTCTCTCTTCTCTCCTGATGCAAATCGGTCTTCTCCTCTCCCTTCTGTTCTCTCCTCTCTAAGCATACGCTTCTGTCGTCTCCCCTCACAGGATGCACTTCTGTTCTCTCCTCTCTCTGAATTCCCTTTTTATATTTTCCTCTCTCTGGATGCCCTTCTGTAATCTCCTCTCTCTGGATGAACTTTTGTCTTCTCCTTTCTTCCGATACCCTTCTGCTCTCTCCTCTCTCTTGATTCGCTTCTGTCTTCTCCTTTTCTGGATGCCCTTCTGTTCTCTCCTCTTTTTTGTTGCCCTTCTGTTCTCTCCTATATCTAGATGGCCTTCTACCCTCTCCTCTCTCTGGATGCCCTCCTTTTCTATCTCCCTTCTGTCTTCTTCTTTCTCTTGATGACCTTCTGTTCTCTACTCATTCTGGATTACCTATTTTTTCCTCTCTCTGGATGCCCTTCTGTCATCTCCTCTCTCTGGATGACCTTTCAAACTCTCCTCTTTCTGAGTGCCCTTCTGTTCTTTCCTCTCTCTGGATGCCCTTCTGTCTTCTCCTCTCTCTGTCTCAATGCCCTTCTGGTCTCTCCTCTCTCTGGATGCCCTTTATTCTCTCCTCTCTCTGGATTCCCTTCAGTATTCTACTCTCTCTAGATGCCGTTCTATCCAATCCTCTCTCCGGATGGCCTTTTGTCTTCTCTCTCTGGATGCACTTCTGTTCTCTCCTCTTTCTGCATTCCCTATTGTTCTTTTCCTCTCTCTGAATGCCCTTCTGTAATCTCTTCTCTCCAGATGCCCTTCTGTCTTCTCCTCTCTCTGGATGCCCTTCTGGTCTCTCCTCTCACTGGATGCCCTTTTATTCTCTCCTCTCTCTGGATTCTCTTCTGTCTTCTCCTCTCTCTGTATGCCCTTCTGTCTTCTCCTCTCTCTAGATGCACTTCTGTTCTCTCCTATTTCTGGATTCCCTATTTTTCTTTTCCTCTCTCTGGATGTCCTTCTGTCATCTCCTCTCTCTGGATGACCTTCTGTCTTCTCCTCTCTCCAGATGCCCATCTGTTCTCTCCTCTCTCCGAATGCCCTTCTGTTCTCTCCTCTCTCAGGATTAGCTTCTGTCTTCTCTTTCTCTGTATGCCCTTCTGTTCTCTCCTCTTTCTGGATTCTCTTCTGTTCTCTCCTCTCTCTGTATGCCCTTCTGTCCTCTCCTCTCTGGAGGCCCTTCTGTCTTCTCCTCTCTCCGAATGCCCTTTTGTTCTCTCTTCCCTTTGGATTCCCTTCTGTCTTCTTCTCTCTCTGGATGCTCTTCTGCTCTCTCCTCTCTCCGGATGCTCTTCTGTCTTCTCCTCTCTCTGGATGCCATTCTGGTCTCTCCTCTCTCTGGATGCCCTTCTGTTCTCTCCTCTCTCCGGATGCTCTATTGTCTTCTCCTCTCTCTGGATGCCTTTCTGCTCACTTCTCTCTGGATGTGAAGACCTCCATACTCAGGAGATATTTCTTCAAGCCTTCGGAAATCTTGACCACCCAAAGATCACAAGAAAACTTACCTGGCTGCAGTCAGCAGAGGCTTTAATATGGAAGTAAGCCAGGTGGTCAAAACAACAAGCTCTTTAACTACAAGAGCAAGATTTTTGACCCCGAGTGGTGGATTAAAGGGTCTTTTATAGAATGGTGTGGGGAAAGGAAGGCAGTTTCACGCGCTTACACATGAATGGTTGCATTTTAGCATGCTTACACATGAATGGTTGCATTTTCGCACAGTTACACATGAATGGTTGTGTTTTCGCATGGTTACACATGATTGGTTGTTTTACAAATTTTGAACATAGCACTGGGAAGACCAAGGGAGGGGTAGCCAATAACAGTGGAACATTTCTGAGGGATCTAACCCAAATGATCTAGAGTCATGTGAAATCACTCTGCACACACATTCTTCTCAAAAATGTGGTTTTTACCATGCTATTGTGTCCTATCCTGCCATTTACCAACTATTTCAGATTAACTATCTTTGCTTCCTCCTGCTATAGCCCCACCTAGGTGGCAGCATCTTTTATCTGTGGTCAGAAATGTGTCTTCCTGCCTTGGACAAGGCTTGAGGAGTTTATTCCAGCAATTGTCCTTCACCTGGAATGTGAAGGCCTGAAATCTTATTTTCAGTTCCGGGTTCTGTAAAGCGAAAAATCTACACGTATTTCAAAAAATGGCCTTTATACTTTTTCATGCTACAGATGCCCTTCTGTTCTCTCCTCACTTTGTATGCCCTTCTGTCTTCCCCTCTCTCGGGATGCTTTTCTGTTCTCTCCTCTCTCTGGATTCCCTTCTGTTCTCTACTAACATTGGATGCACTTCTGTTCTCTCCTCTCACTGGATGCCATTCTGTCCTCTCCCATCTCTGAATGCCCTTCTGTCTTCTCCTCTCTCTGGATGCATTCCTGTTCTCTCCTCTCTCTGGATGACCTTCTGTCTTCTCCTCTCTTCTGATGCCCTTCTGTTCTTCCTCTCTCAAAATGCCCTTCTGTTCTCTCTTCTCTGGATTTGCTTTTGTCTTCTCCTTCTCTGGATGTCCTTCTGTTCTCTCCTCTCATTGGATGCCATTCTGTCCTCTCCTCTCTCAGGATGCCCTTCAGTTTTCTCCTCACACTGGATGCCCTTCTGCTCTCTCCTCTCTCTGGATGCCCTTCGGTTCTATTCTCTCTCAGGATTCCCTACTGTCTTCTCCTCTCTCTTGATGCCCTTCTACACTCTCCTCTCTCTGGATGCTCTTCTGTTCTCTCCTCTCTCTGGATTCCCTTCTATCTTCTCCTCTCTCTTGATGACCTTCTGTTCTCTCCTCACCCCAGATGCCCTTCTGTCTTCTCCTCTCTCTCTCTCTCAATGCCCTTCTTTATTCTCATCTCTCTGGATGCCCTTCTGTCTTCTCCTATCTCCCGATGCCCTTCTGTCTTCTCCACTTTCTGGATGCCCTTCCGTCTTCTCCTCTCTCTGGATGCCCTTCTCCTCTCTCCTCTCCCTGGATGCTCTTCTGTTCTCTCCTCTCTCCAGTTGAACTTCTGTCTTCTCTTCTCTTTGGATGCCCTTCTACTCAATCCTCTCTCTGGATGCCCTTCTGTTCTCTCCTCTCTCCAGATGCCCTTCTGTCTTCTCCTCTCTCTGGATGCCCTTCTGTTCTCTCCTCTCTCCGGTTGCCCTTCTGTCTTCTCCTCTCTCCGGATGCCCTTCTACTCTCTCCTCTCTCTGGATGCCCTACTGTTCTCTCCTCTCTCTGGATGTCCTTTTGTCTTCTCCTCTCTCTGGATGACCTTCTGGTCTCTCCTCTCTCTGGATGCCCTCCTGTTCTCTCCTCTCTCTGGATTCCCTTCTGTCTTCTCCTCTCTCTGGATGCTGTTCTATCCTATACTCTCTCTGGATGCCCTTCTGTATTCTCCTCTCTCTAGATGCACTTCTGTTCTATCCTCTTTCTGGATTCCCTATTTTTTTCCTCTCTCTGGATGCCCTTCTGTCATCTCTCTCTGGATGTCCTTCTGTCTTCTCCTCTCTCCCGATTCCCATTTGTTCTTTCCTCTCTCTGAATGCCCTTCTGTTCTCTCTTCTTTCTTGATTCACTTCTTTCTTCTCTTTCTCTGGATGCCCTTCTGTTCTCTCCTCTCTCTGGATGCCCTTCTTTTCTCTTTTCTTTCCTGATGCCCTTCTGTGCTCTCCTATCTGGATGCCCTTCTGTCTTCTCCTCTCTGAATGCCCTTCTGTTCTCTCTTCTCTTTGGATTTTCTTCTGTCTTCTCCTATCTCTGGATGCCTTTCTGCACTCTCTTCTCTCTTCCTGCCCTTCTGTCCTCTCCTCTCTCCGGCTTCCCTTCTGTTCTCTCCTCTTTCTAAATGCCCTTCTGTTCACTCCTCTCTATGCATTCTCTTCTGTTCTCTCCTCTGTCTGGATTCCCTTCTGTTCTCCCTTAACATTGATTCCCTTCTGTTCTCTCCTCTCACTGGATTCCATTCTGTCCTCTCCTCTCTCTGGATGCCCTTCGGTCTTCTCTCTCCGGTTGTCCTTCAGTCCTCTTCTCTCTCTGGATGTCCTTCAGTCTTCTGCTGTCTCTGGATGGGCTTGTGTTCTCTCCTCTTTCTGCATTCTCTCCTGTTCACTCTTCTTTCTGGATGTGCTTCTGTTCTCTCTTCTCTCGGGATGTCCTTCTTTCTTTTCCTCTCTCTGGATTGCCTTCTGTCTTCTCCTCTCTCTTGATGCCCTTCTGTTCTCTCCTCATTCTGGATGCCCTTCTGTTCTTTCCTCTCTCCGCATACCCTTCTGTTGTCTCCTCTCTCAGGATGCACTTCTGTTCTCTCCTCTCGCTGCATTCCCTATTTTTTTCCTCTCTCTGGATGCCCTTCCATCATCTCCTCTCTCTGGATGACCTTCTGTCTTCTCCTCTCTCCCAATGCCCTTCTGTTTTCTCCTCTATCTGAATGCCTTTTTGTTCTCTCCTCTCTCTGGATTCGCTTCTGTCTTCGTTTTCTCTGGATGCCCTTCTCTTCTCTCCTCTTTCTGGATGACCTACTGTTCTCTCCTCTATTTAGATGCCCTTCTGTCTTCTCCTCTCTCTGTATGGCATTCTGTACTATTTTATGTGGATGCCCTTCTTTGTTCTACTATCTCTGGATGGCCTTCTGTTCTCTGATCTCTCTAGATGCCCTTCTGTCACCTCTTCTCTCTGGATGCCCTTCTGTTCTCTTCGATCCCTGAATGCCTTCTGTCCTCTCCTCGCTCAGGATGCCCTTTTGTCCTCTTCTGCACCTTTATGCCTTCTCTCTTCTCCTCTTTCTTTATGCCTTTCTGTTCTCTGCTCTCTCTTGAAGCTTTTCTGTTTGCTCCACTCTCTGGATAACCTTCTGTTCTCTCCTCTCTCTGGATGACCTTCTGTCCTCCAGTCTCTCTGGATGCCCTTCTTTCTTCTCCTCTCTCTGAATGCCCTTCTGCTCTCTGCTCTCTCTGGATGCCCTTCTGTTCTCAACTCTTTCTGGATGCCCTTCTGTTCTCTCCTCTCTCCGCGTATCCTTCTGCTGTCTCCTCTCTCAGGATACACTTCTGTTCTTTCTTCTCTCTGCATTCCCTAATTTTCTTGTCCTCTCTCTGGATGCCCTTCTATCAGCTCCTCTCTCTGGATGACCTTCTGTCTTCTCCTCTCTCCCGATGCCTTTCTGTTCACTCTTCTCTCTGGATTCGGTTCGGTCTTCTCCTTCTCTGTAAACCCTTCTGTTCTCTCCTATTTCTGGATGCCCTTCTATTCTCTTCTCTATCTAGGTGCCGTTATGTCTTCTCCTCTCTTTGTATGGCCTTCTGTACTATTATATGTGGATGCCCTTCTTTGCTCTCCTCTCTCTGGCTGCCCTTCTGTCTTCTCCGATATCCCGATGCCCTTCTGTCTTCTTTTATTTTGGATGCCCTTCTGCCTTCTCCTCTCTCTGGATGACCTTCTGCTCTCCTCTCTCTGGATGCCCTTCAGTCGTCTCCTCTCTCCGGATGCCCTTCTGACTCCTCCTCTCTCTGGCTGCCGTTCTTCTCTCTCCTCTCTCTGGATGCCCTTCTGTTTTTTCTCTGTCTGGATGCCCTTCTGTTCTCTCCTCTCTCTGGATTCCCTTCTGTCTTCTCCTCCCTTGATGCCCTTTTGTTCTCTCCTCTTTCTGGATGCCTTCTCTTCTCTCCTCTTTCCGGATGCCTTTCTGTCTTCTCCTCTTTCTGAATGCAATTCTGGTCTCTCCTATATCTAGATGCCCTTCTTTTCTATCTTCTCTCTGGATGCCCTTCTGTCTTCTCCTCTCTCTGGATGCCCTTCTGCTCCCTCCTCTCTCTGGATGCCCTTCTGTCTTCTCCTCTCTCTGGATGCCCTTCTGCTCCCTCCTCTCTCTGGATGCCCTTTTGCACTCTTCTCTTTCTGGATGCCCTTCTGTCTTCTCCTCTCTCCTGATGTCCATCTGTTCACTCCTCTCTCAGAATGCCCTTCTGTTCTCTCCTCTCTCTGGATTCACTTCTTTCTTCTCCTTCTCTGGATGCCCTTCTGTTCTCTCCTCTCTCTGGATGCCCTTCTGTATTCTCCTCTCAGTGGATGCCCTTCTGGTCTGTACTCTCTCTGGATGCCCTTCTGTGCTCTCCTCTCTCTGCAGTCCCTTCTGTCTTCTCCTCTCTCTGGATGTCGTTCTATCCTCTCCTCTCTCTGGATGCCCTTCTGTATTCTCATCTCTCCCGATGCCCATCTCTTCTCTCCTCTCTCTGAATGCCTTTCTGTTCTCTCCTCTTTCTAGATGCACTTGTGTCCTCTTCTCTCTGGATGCCATTCTGTTCTATCCTCTCTCTGGATGCCCTTCTGTTCTCTTCTCTTTCCGGATGCCCTTCTGTCTTCTCCTATCTGGATGCTCTTCTGTCTTCTTCTCTCTTAATGCCCTTCTGTTCTCTCCTCTCTTTGGATTCCCTTCTGTCTTCTCCTATCTCTGGATGCCCTTCTGCACTCTCCTCTCTCTTTGGTTCCCCTCTGTCCTCTCCTCTCTCCGGCTTCCCTTCTATCTTCTCCTCTTTCTAAATGCTCTTCTGTTCACTCCTCTCTCTGCATTCTCTTCTTTTCTCTCCTCTCTCTGGATTCCCTTCTGTTCTCCCCTAACATTGGAAGCCCTTCTGTTCTCTTCTCTCACTGGATTCTTTTCTGTCCTCTCTTCTCTCTGGATGGCCTTCGGTCTTCTTCTCTCTCTGGTTGCCCTTCAATCCTCCTTTCTCTCTGGATGTCCTTCAGTCTTCTGCTGTCTATGGATGGGCTTGTGTTCTCTCCTCTTTCTGCATTCTCTCCTGTTCACTCTTCTCTCAGGATGTACTTCTGTTCTCTCTTCTCTCGGAATGTCCTTCTTTCCTCTCCTCTCTCTGGATTGCCTTCTGTCTTCTCCTCTCTCTTGATGCCCTTCTGTTCTCTCCTCGTTCTTGATGCCCTTCTGTTCTTTCCTCTCTCCGCATACCCTTCTGTTGTCTCCTCTCTCAGGATGCACTTCTGTTCTCTCCTCTCTTAGCATTCCCTATTTTTCTTTTCCTCTCTCTGGATGCCCTTCTGTCATCTCCTCTCTCTGGATGACCTTCTGTCTTCTCCTCTCTCTTGATGCCCTTCTGTTCTCTCCTCTTTCTGGATGCCCTTCTGTTCTCTATTCTCTCTGAATTCCCTTCGGTCTTCTCCACTCCATGGATGACCTTCTGGTCACTCTTCTCTCTGGATGCCCTTCTGTTCTCTCCTCTGTATGGATTCCCTTCTGTCTTCTCCTCTCTCTGGAATCCCTTCTGTTCTCTCGTCTCACAGGATGTCCTTATGTCCTCTCCTCTCTCTGGATTCCCTTTTGTCTTCTCCTCTCTCTGGATGCCCTTCTGTTCTCTCCTCTATCTGGATACCCTTCTGTTCTCTCCTCTCTAAGCATAACTTTCTGTCCTCTCCTCTCTCAGGATGCACTTCTGTTCTCTCCTCTCTCTGCATTCCCTTTTTATCTTTTCCCCATTCTGGATGCCTTTCTGTCATGTCCTCTCTCTGGATGACCTTTTGTCATCTCCTCTCTCGCGATGACCTTCTGTTCTCTCTTCACTCCAAATGCCCTTCTGTTCTCTTCTCTCTCTGGATTCGCTTCTGTCTTCTCCTTCTCTGGATGCCCTTCTGTTCTCTCCTTTTTCTCATCCCCTTCTGTTCTCTCCTCTATCTAGATGCCCTTCTGTCTTCTCTTCTCTCTCTATAGCCTTCTGTACTATTTTATGTGGATGCCCTTATTTGCTCTCCTCTCTCCGGATGCCCTTCTGTTCTCTTCACTCTCCAGATGCCCTACTGTCTTCAGCTATCTCTGGATGCCCTTCTACTCTCTCCTCTATCTGGATGCACTTCTGTTCCCTCTTCTCTCTGGATTCCCTTCTGTCTTCTCCTCTATCTTTATGACCTTCTGTTCTCTTCTTTTTCTGGATTACCTTTTTTTCTCTACTCTCTCCGGAAGCCCTTCTGTCTTATCCTATTTCTCTCTATGCTCTTCTGGTCTCTCTTCTCTCTGGATGCTGTTCTCTTCTCTCCTCTCTCTGGATTCCATTCTGTCTTCTCCTCTCTCTGGATGCCATTCTATCTACTCCTCTCCCTCGATACCATTCTGTCTTCTCCTCTCTTTGGATGCACTTCTGTTCTCTACTCTTTCTGGATTCCTTATTTTTATTTTCCTCTCTCTGGATGCCTTTCTGTCATCTCCTCTCTCCAGATGCCTTACTATCCTTTCCTCTTTATGAGTGCCCTTCTACTCTCTCTCTCCTCTATTGATGATCTTCTGTTCTCTTCTCTCTGGATGCCCTTCTGTTCTCTCCTCTCTCTGGATACCCTTCTGTCTTCTTCTCTCTCTCTCTCTCAATCCCCTTCTAGGCTCTCCTCTCTCTGGATGCCCCATTTTTCTCTCCTCTCTGGATACCCTTCTGACTTCTCCTCTCTCTGTATGCCTTTCTATCCTCTCTTTTCTCTGGATGCCCTTCTGTCTTCTCCTCGCTCTGGATGCATTTCTGATCTCTCCTCTTTCTGGATTCCCTATTTTTCTTTTCCTCTCTCTGGATGCCCTTCTGTTCTCTTCTCTCTCTGGATGCCCTTCTGTCTTCGCTTCTCTCTGTATGGCCTTCTGGGCTCTCCTTTCTCTGGATGCCCTTCTGTTCTATACTCTCTCTGGATTCCCTTCTGTCTTCTCCTCTCTCTGGATGCTGTTCTATCCTCTGCTCTCTATGGATGCCCTTCTGTCTTCTCTCTCAGGATGCACTTCTGTTCTCCCCTCTTTCTGGATTCCTTGTTTTGCTTTTCCACTCTCTACATGCCCTTCTGTCATCTCCTCTCTCTGGATAACCTTCTGTCTTCTCCTCTCTCCCGATGCCCATCTGTTCTCTCCTCTCTCCGGATGCCATACTGATTTCTCCTCTCTCTGGATGCCCTTCTGTTCTCCCCTAACATTGGATGCCCTTTTGTTCTCTCCTCTCACTGGCTGCCATTCTGTCCTCTCCTCTCTCTGGATGCCCTTCTGTCTTCTCCTCTTTCTGGATGCATTTCTGTTCTCTCCTCTCTCTGGATGACCTTCTGTCTTTTCCTCTCTCTTCCGATGCCCTTCTGTTCTCTTCTCTTTCTGCATGCCCTTCTGTTCTCTCCTCTATCTAGATGCCCTTCTGTCTTCTCTTCTTTCTGTATGGCCTTCTGTACTATTTTATGTGGATACCCTTCTTTGCTCTCCTCTCTCCAGATGCCCTTCTCTTCTCTCCTCACTCCAGATGCCCTACTGTCTTCTCCTCTTACTGGATGCCCTTCTACTCTCTCCTCTCTCTGGATGCCCTTCTGTTCTCTCTTCTCTCTGGATTCCTTTCTGTCTTCTCCTCTCTCTTGATGACCTTCTGTTCTCTCCTTTTTCTGAATGCCTTTCTGTTCTCTCCTCTCTCCGGATGCCCTTATGTCTTCTCCTCTCTCTCTCTCTATGCCCTTTTGGTCTCTCCTATCTCTGGATGCCTTTGTTTTCTCTCCTCTCTCTGGATTCCCTTCTGTCTTCTCCTCTCTCTGGATACCCTTCTGTCTTCTCCTTTCTCTGGATGCACTTCTGTTCTCTCCTCTTTCTGGATTCCTTATTTTTCTCTTCTTCTCTCTGGACGCCCTCCTGTTATCTCCTCTCTCCAGATGCACTACTGTCCTCTCCTCTCTCTGGATGCCCTTCTACTCACTCCTCTCTATTGATGACCTTCTGTTCTCTCCTCTTTCTGGATGCCCTTCTGTTCTCTCCTCTCGCCGGATACCCTTTTGTCTTCTCCTCTCTCTCTCAATGCCCTTCTAGGCTCTCCTCTCTCTGGATGCCCTCTTATTTTCTCCTCACTGGATACCTTTCTGTCTTCTCCTCTCTCTGGATGCCGGTCTATCCTCTCCTTTCTCTGGATGCCCTTTTGTCTTCTCCTCTCTCTGGATGCATTTCTGTTCTCTCCTTTTTCTGGATTCCCTATTTTTCTTTTCCTCTATCCCGATGCCCATCTGTTCTCTCCTCTCTCCCGATGCCCTACTGTCTTCTCCTCTCTCTGGATGCCCTTCTATCCTCCCCTAACATTGGATGCGCTTCTGTTCTCTCCTCTCACTGGCTACCATTCTGTCCTCTCCTCTCTCTGGATGCATTTCTGTCTTCTTCTCTTTCTGGATGCATTTTTGTTCTCTTCTCTCTCTGGATGACCTTCTGTCTTTTCCTTTCTCTTCCGATGCCCTTCTGTTCTCTCCTCTCTCCGAATGCCCTTCTGTTCTCTCCTTTCTCTGGATTCGCTTCTGTCTTCTCTTTAATGCATGCCCTTCTGTTCTCTTCTCTTTCTGCATGCCCTTCTGTTCTCTCCTCTATCTAGATACCCTTCTGTCTTCTCTTTTCTCTGTATGGACTTCTGTACTATTTTATGTGGATGCCCTTCTTTGCTCTCCTCTCTCCGTATGCCCTTCTGTCTCTCCTTTCTCCAGATGCCCTACTGTCTTCTCCTCTCTCTGGATGTCCTTCTACTCTCTCCTCTCTATTGATGACCTTCTGTTCTCTCCTCTTTCTGGGTGCACTTCTGTTTTCTCCTCGCCGGATACACTTCTGTCTTCTTCTCTTTCTCTCAATGGCCTTCTCGGGTCTCCTCTCTCTCGATGCCCTTTTATTCTCTCCTCTCTGGATACCGTTCTGTCTTCTCCTCTCTCTGGATGCCGTTCTATCCTCTCCTTTCTCTGGATGCCCTTCTGTCTTCTCCTCTCTCTGGATGCACTTCTGTTCTCTCCTCTTTCTGGATTCCCAATTTTTCTTTTCCTCCCCTGTTCTCTCCTCTCTCAGGATGCCCTACTGTCTTCTCCTCTCTCGGGATGCTCTACTGTTCTCCCCTAATATTGGATGCCCTTCTGTCATCTCCTCTCTCTGGATGCCATTCTGTCCTCTCCTCTCTCTGTATGCCCTTATGTCTTCTCCTCTTTCTGGATGCATTTATGTTCACTCCTCTCTCTGGATGCCGTTCTGTCATTTCCTCTCTCTTCAGATGCCCTTCTGTTCTCTCCTCTCTCTGAATGTCCTTCTGTTCTCTCCTATCTCTGGATTCACTTCTGTCTTCTACTTTAATGGATGCCCTTCTGTTCTCTCCTCTTTCTGGATTCCCTATTTTTCTTTTCCTCCCCTGTTCTCTCCTCTCTCTGGATGCCCTACTGTCTTCTCTCTCGGGATGCCCTTCTATTTTCCCCTAATATTGGATGCGATTCTGTCATCTCCTCTCTCTGGATGCCATTCTGTCTTCTCCTCTCTCTGGATGACATTCTGTCTTCTCCTCTCTCTGGATGCCCTTCTGTCTTCTCCTCTTTCTGGATGCATTTATGTTCACTCCTCTCTCTGGATGACCTTATGTCATTTACTTTCTCTTCCGATGCCCTTCTGTTCTCTCCTCTCTCTGAATGTCCTTCTGTTCTCTCCTATCTCTGAATTTGCTTTTGTCTTAAACTTTAATGGATGCCCTTCTGTTCTCTCCTCTTTCTGCATGCCCTTCTGTTCTCTCCTCTATCTAGATGCCCTTCTGTCTTCTCTTCTCTCTGTATGGCCTTCTGGACTATTTTATGTGGATGCCTTCTTTGCTGTCCTCTCTCCGGATGCCCTTCTGTTCTCTCCTCTCTCTGGATGGCCTACTGTCTTCTCTTCTCTCTGGATGCCCTTCTTTTCTCTCCTCACACCGGATGCCCTTCTGTTCTCTCTTCTCTCTGGATTCCTTCTGTCTTCTCCTCTCTCTTGATGACCTTCTGTTCTCTCTTTTTTCTGAATGCCTTTCTGTTCTCTCCTCTATCTGGATGCCCTTATGTCTTCTCCTCTCTCTATATATACCCTTCTGGTCTCTCCTCTCTCTGGATGCCCTTTTTTCTATCCTCTCTCTGGATTCCTTTCTGTCTTCTCCTCTCTCTGGATGCCATTCTATCTTCTCCTCTCTCTGGATACCCTTCTGTCTTCTCCTCTCTCTGGATACACTTCTGTTCACTCCTCTTTCTGGATTCCTTATTTTTCTTTTCCTGTCTCTGGATGCCCTGCTGTTATCTCCTCTCTCCAGATGCCCTACTGTCCTCTCTTCTCTCTAGATGCCCTTCTACTCTCTCCTCTCTATTGATGACCTTCTGTTCTCTCCTCTTTCTGGATGCTTCTGTTCTCTTCTCTCTTTGGATACCCTTCTGTCTTCTCCTCTCTTTCTCAATGCCCTTCTAGGCTCTCCTCTCTCTGCATGCCCTTTTATTCTCTCCTCTCTGGATACCCTTCTGTCTTTTCCTCTCTCTGGATGCCGTTATATCCTCTCTCTTTCTGGATGCCCTTCTGTCTTCTCATCTCTCTGGATGCACTTCTGTTCTCTCATCTTTCTGGATTCCCTATTTGTCTTTTTCTCTATCTGGATGCCCTTCTGTTCTCTCTTCTGTTTGGATGCCCTTCTCTCTTCTCTTCTCTTTTAGGGCCTTCTGGGCTCTCCTCTCTCTGGATGCCCCTATGTTCTCTCCTCTCTCTGGATTTCCTTTTGTCTTCTCCTCTCTCTGAATGCTGTTCTATCCTCTGCTCTCTATGAAAGCCCTTCTGTCTTCTCCTCTCTCTGGATGCACTTCTGTTCTCTCCTCTTTCTGGATTTCCTATTTTTCTTTTCCTCTCTCTGGATGCCCTTCTGTCATCTCCTCTCTCTGGATGACCTTCTGTCTTCTCCTCTCTCCCGATTCCCATCTGTTCTCTCCTCTCTCCGGATGCCCTACTGTCTTCTCTTCTCTCTGGATGCCCTTCTATTCTCCCCTAACATTAGATGCTCTTCTGTTCTCTCCTCTCACTGGATGCCATTCTGTCCTCTCTGCTCTCTGGATGCCCTTCTGTCTTCTCCTCATTCTGGATGCATTTCTGTTCTCTGCTCTCTCTGGATGACCTTCTGTCTTTTCCTCTCTTCCGATGCACTTCTGTTCTCTCCTCTCTCCGAATGCCCTACTGTTCTCTCCTCTCTCTGGATTTGCTTCTGTCTTCTCCTTTAATGGATGCCCTCTGTTCTCTTCTCTTTCTTCATGTTCTTCTGTTCTCTCCTCCATCTAGATGTCCTTCTGTCTTCTCTTCTCTCTGTATGGCCTTCTGTACACTTATATGTGGATGCCCTTCTGTTCTCTCCTCTCTCCGGATGCCCTTATGTTCTCTCCTCTGTCTGGATGCCCTACTGTCTTCTTTTCTCTCTGAATGCCCTTCTACTCTCTCCTCTCTTTGGATGCCCTTCTGTTCTCTCTTCTCTCTGGATTCCGTTCTGTCTTTTCCTCTCTCTTGATGACCTTCTGTTCTCTCATTTTTCTGAATGACTTTCTGTTCTCTCCTCTATCCGGATGCCCTTATGTATTCTCCTCTCTCTCTCTCCATGCCCTTCTGTTCTCTCCTCTCTTTGGATGCCCTTTTGTTCTCTCCTCTCTATGGATTCCCTTCTGTTTTCTCCTCTCTCTTGATGTCATTCTATCTTCTCCTCTCCCTGGATACCCTTCTGTCTTCTCCTCTCTCTGGATGCACTTCTGTTCTCACCTCTTTTTGGATTCCTTATTTTTCTTTTCCTCTCTCTGGATGCCCTCCTGTTCTCTCCTCTCTTTTGATGCCCTTCTGTCTTCTCTTCTCTCAGTATGGCCTTCTGGGCTCTCCTCTCTCTGGATGCCATTCTGTTCTCTCCTCTCTCTGGATGCACTTCTGTTCTCTCATCTTTCTGGGTTCCCTATATTTCTTTTCCTCTCTTTGTATGCCCTTCTGTCATCTCCTCTCTCCAGATGCCCTACTGTCTTCTCCTCTCTCTGGATGCCCTTCTACTCTCTCCTCTCTATTGATGACCTTTTCTGGATGCCCTTCTCTTCTCTCCTCTCTCCAGATAACCTTTTGTCTTCTTCTCTCTCTCTCAATGGCATTATAAGGTCTCCTCTCTCTGGATGCCCTTTTATTCTCTCCTCTCTGGATACCCTTCTGTCTTCTCTCCTCTCTCTGATGCCCTTCTGGTTTCTCCTCTCTCTGGATGCCCTCCTGTTCTCTCCTCTCTCTTGATTCCCTTCTGTCTTCTCCTCTCTCTGGATGCCGTTCTATCCTCTCATCTCTCTGGATGCCCTTCTGTATTCTCCTCTCTCTGGATGCACTTCTGTTCTCTACTCTTTCTGGATTCCCTATTTTTTTCCTCTCTCTTGATGCCCTTCTGTCATATCTCTCTGGATGACGTTATGTCTTCTCCTCTCTCCCAATGCCCATCTGTCTCTCCTCTCTCTGAATACCCTTATGTTCTCTCCTCTCTCTCGAATTACTTCTGTCTTCTCCTTCTCTGGATGCCCTTCTGTTCACTCCTCTCTCTGGATGCCCTTGTGTCTTCTTCTCTCTGGATGCCCTTCTGTTCTTTCCTCTCTCTGGATGCCCTTCTGTTCTCTTCTCTTTCCGGATGCCCTTCTGTCCTCTCCTATCTGGATGCTCTTCTGTCTACTCCTCTCTGAATGCCCTTATATTCTCTCATCTCTTTAGATTTTCTTCTGTCTTCTCTCTCTGGATGCCCTTGAGCACTCTCCTCTCTCTGGATGCCCTTCTGTCCTCTCCTCTATCCGGCTTCCCTTCTGTCTTCTCCTCTTTCTAAATGCCCTTCTGTTCACTCCTCTCTCTGCATTCTTTTCTATTCTCTCCTCTCTCTAGATTCCCTTGTGTTCTCCCCTAACATTGGATGACCTTCTGTTCTCTCCTCTCACTGGATTTTATTCTTTCCTCTCCTCTCTCTGGATCCCCATTGGTCTTCTTTTCTCTCTGGTTGTCCTTCAGTCCTCTTCTCTCTCTGGATATCCTTCAGTCTTCTGCTGTCTCTAGATGGGCTTGTGTTCTCTCCTCTTTCTGCATTCTCTCCTGTTCACTCTTCTCTCAGGATATGCTTCTGTTCTTTCTTCTCTAGGGATGTCCTTCTTTCCTCTCCTCTCTCTGGATTGCCTTCTGTCTTCTCCTCTCTCTTGATGCCCTTCTGTTCTCTCCTCTCTCTAGATTCCCTTCTGTCTTCTCCTATCTCTGGAGGCCATTCTATCCTCTCCTTTCACTGGATGCCTTTCTGTTCTCTCCTCTCTCTGGATGCCCTACTGTCTTCTCTTCTATCTGGATGCCCTTTTGCTCTCTCATTTTTCTGGATGCCCTTTTGTCTTCTCCTCTCTCTGGTTGCCATGCTGTCTTGTAATCGCTCTGGATGCCCTTCTGTCTTCTCCTATCTCCCAATGCCCTTCTGTCTTCTCCTTTTTCTGGATGCCCTTCTGTCTTCTCTCTCTGGATGCCCTTCTGCTCTCTCCTCTCTCTGGATGACCTTCTGTTCTCTCCTCTCTCTGGATGCCCTTCTGTCTTCTCTCTCTTTATGCCCTTCTGTTTTCTCCTCTGTCTGAATGCCATTCTGGTCTCTCCTCTATCTAGATGCCCTTCTGTTCTCTCCTCTCACTGCATGCCTTTTTGTACTCTCCTTTCTCTGGATTCACTTCTGTCTTCTCCTTCTCTGGATGCCTTTCTGTTCTTTCCTCTTTCTGGATGCCCTTCTATCTTCTCCTCTCTCTTTATGGCATTCTGTACTATTTTATGTGGATGTCCTTCTTTGCTCTCCTCTCTCTGGATGCCCTTCTTTTCTCTCCTCTCTCTGGATTCCCTTCTGTCTTCTCCTTTCTCTGGATGCCGTTCTATACTCTTCTCTCACTGGATGCCCTTCTGTTCTCTCCACTCTCCAGATGCCCTACTGTCTTCTCCTCTCTCTGGATGCCCTTTTGCTCTCTCCCCTTTCTGGATGGCCTTCTGTCTTCTCCACTGTTCGGATTCCCTTCTATCTTCTCCTTCTCTGGATGCCCTTCTGTCTTCTCCTTTCTCTGTATGCCCTTCTTTTCTCTCCTCTCTCTGGATTCCCTTTTTGTTTTCTTGTATCTCTGGATACCCTTCTGTAATCTCCTCTCTCTGGAATGCTCTTCTGTCTTCTCCTCTCTTCCAATGCCCTTTTGTCTTCTCCTCTCTCTAGATGCTCTACCATTCTCTCCTCACTCTAGATTACCTTCTGTCTTCTCCTCTCTCTGGATTCCCTTCTGTTCTCCCCTCTTACTGGATCTCCTTCAGTCCTCTCCTCTTTTTGGATGACGTTCTGTCTTTTCCTCTCTCCGGTTGCACTTCTGTCACCTTCTCTCTCTGGATGTCCTTCAGTCTTCTGCTCTCTCTGGATGCCCTTTTGTTCTCTCCTTTTTCTGGATTCTCTTCTGTTCTCTCATTTCCCTAGATGCCATGTGTGGGGGAAAAAAAGGCTTGGTGATCCCCCGGTTCCTCCTGCCATGCTGTGAGTAGTCAGCTGGGAACGCTCTGGGTTTCTCCAGCTGGAAGTTAGGCCCGGCTGTTCATTAACTAAAGGCATCTCCCTTGCTCCTCACGGTTCTTCATAGCGGCGCAGCCCCAACACACGAGGAAGCCCTTGGGTTTCCAAAACTGGTTTATTCACATGGCGGATCATGGATGGATCTGGATGCATACCCCTCAAACCCAGGATCCACCTGAGTTAAAAGGGGAGGGGAGAAGGGGGATGGTCTGGGGAGGAATGTTTAATCGGCTCCACCTCTGGCCTTCAGGTACCTCATTAGTATGTAAATCTCTCTAGGGCCTGTTCGAGACCTCCACCTGTGTACATGACTGAAGGGTGGAGGTGGAATGGAGATTAGACCTTGTGTTAGGCCCAACAGCCTTGTTGTTCAATCCTCTCTTGGGATGCCCTTCTTCACTCTCCTTTCTCTGGATGCCCTTCTGTCCTCTCCTCTCTATGGTTGCATTCTATCCTCTCCTCTCTCTGGATGACCTTCTGTCTTTTCTTCTCTCTGGATGCACTTCTGTTCTCTCCTCTCTCTGGATGACCTCCTGTCTTCTCCTCTCTCCCGATGCCTTTCTGTTCTCTACTCTCTCTGAATGCCCTTGTGCTCTCTCCTCTTTCTGGATTCACTCTGTCTTCTCCTTCTCTTGATGCCCTTCTGTTTTCTCCTCTCTATAGATACCTTTTGTTCTCTATTCTATCTAGATGCCCTTCTATCTTCCCCTTTCTCTGTATGGCCTTCTTTACTGTTTTCTGTGGATGCCCTTCTGACCTCTCCTCTCGCTTGATGACCTTCTTTTCTCTCTTCTCTCCGGAGGCCATTCTGATCTCTCCTCTCTCTGGAAGCCCTTCTGTCTTCTCCTATCTCCCGATGCCCTTCTGTATTCTCCTCTTTCTGGATACTCTTATGTTCTCTGCTCTCTCTACATTCCATTATGTTCTCTATTCTCTCTGGATGCCCTAATGTTCTCTCCTCTTTGTGGATGTTCTTCTGTCTTCTCCGCTCTCTGGATACCATTCTATTCTCTACACTTTCTGGATTACCTTGTGTCTTCTCTGCTCTCTGGATGCCATTCTGTTCTCTTCTCTTGGTGGATGTGTTTCTCTCTTCTACTCTCTCTGGATTCCCTTCTGTTCTCTCTTCTCTCTGGATGCCGTTCTGTCTTCTCCTCTCTCTGGATGGCTTTCTGTTCCCTCCTCTCTCTGGATCTTTTCTGTCCTCTCCTCTCTCTGGATGCCCTTCTTCACTCAGCTCTCTCTGGATGCCCTTCTGTCCTCTCCTCTCTCTGGATGCCCTTCTATTCTCTCCTCTCTCTGGATGCCCTTAGGATCTCTCCTCTCTACGTATGCCCTTCTGTCCTCTCCTCTCTCTGGATGCCCTTCTATTCTCTCATCTCTCTGGATGCCCTTAGGATCTCTCCTCTCTACGTATGCCCTACTGTCTTCTCCTCTCTCTGAATGCCCTTCTGCTCTCTCTTTTCCCTGGATGCCCTTCTGTTCTCTCCTCTCTCTGGATTCCCTTCTGTCTTCTCCTATCTTGATGCCCTTCTGTTCTCTCCTCTTTCTGGATGCCTTCTATTCTCTCCTCTTTCCGGATGCCCTTCTGTCTTCTCCTCTCTCTGAAAGCTGTTCTGGTCTCTCTACTATCTAGATTCCCTTCTTCTCTCTACTCTCTCTTGATTCCCTTCTGTCTTCTCCTCTCTCTGGAGGCCGTTCTATCCTCTCCTCTCACTGGATGCCTTTCTGTTCTCTCCTCTCTCTGGATGCCCTAATGTATTCTCCTCTATCTGGATGCCCTTTTCCTCTCTAATTTTTCTGGATGCCCTTCTGTCTTCTCCTCTCTCTGGTTGCCATGCTGTCTTCGCCTCTCTCTGGATGCCCTTCTGTCTTCTCCTATCTCCCGATGCCCTTCTGTCTTCTCCTCTTTCTGGATGCCCTTCTGCCTTCTCCTCTCACTTTGGATGACCTTCTGCTCTCTCCTCTCTCTGGATGCCCTTCTGTTCTCTCCTCTCTCTGGAAGACCTTCTGTCTTCTCCTTTCTCTTTATGCCCTTCTGTCTTCTTCTCTCTCTGAATGCTGTTCTGGTCTCTCCTCTATCTAGATGCCCTTCTATTCTCTCCTCTCACTGCATGCCTTTTTGTACTCTCCTCTCTCTGGATTCGCTTCTGTCTTCTCCTTCTCTGGATGCCTTTCTGTTCTCTCCTCTTTCTGGATGCCCTTTTGTCTTCTCCTCTCTCTTTATGGCAATCTGTACTATTTTATTTGGATGCCCTTCTTTGCTCTCCTCTCTCTGGATGCCCTTCTGTTCTCTGCTCTCTCTAGATGTCCTTCTGTCCTCTCTTCTCTCTGGATACGCTTCTGTTCTCTTCGCTCCCTGATTGCCTTC
>NW_023045159.1:0-28001 GCF_011762505.2 Arvicanthis niloticus | reverse complement strand
GCCCTTCAGTTTTCTCCTCACACAGGATGCCCTTCTGTTCTCTCCTCTCTCTGGATGCTTTTTTGCTCTATTCTCTCTCAGGATTCCTTACTGTCTTCTCCTCTCTCTTGATGCACTTCTACACTCTCCTCTCTCTGAATGCCCTTCTGTTCTCTCCTCTCTCTGGATTCCATTCTATCTTCTCCTCTCTCTTGATGACCTTCTGTTCTCTCCTCTTTCTGGATGACCTTATGTTCTCTCCTCTCCCTGGATGGCCTTCTGTCTTCTCCTTTCTCTCTCAATGCCCTTCTTGATCTCATCTCTCTGGATGCCCTTCTGTCTTCTCCTATCACCAGATGCCCTTCTGTCTTCTCCTCTTTCTGGATGCCCTTCTGTCTTCTCCTGTCTCTGCATGCCCTTCTGCTCTCTCCTCTCCCTGGATGCTCTTCTGTTCTCTCCTCTCTCAGGTTGTCCTTCTGTCTTCTCCTCTCTCTGGATGCCCTTCTACTCTCTCCTCTCTCTGGATGCCCTTCTGTTCTCTCCTCTCTCCAGATGTCCTTCTGTCTTCTCCTCTCTCTGGATGCCCTTCTACTCTCTCCTATCTCTGGATGCCCTACTGTTCTCTCCTCTCTCTGGATGCCCTTCTGTCTTCTCCTGTCTCTGGATGCCCTTCTTGTCTCTCCTCTCTCTGGATGCCCTCTTGTTCTCTCCTCTCTCTGGATTCCCTTCTGTCTTCTCCTCTCTCTGGATGCCGTTCTATCCTCTTCTCTCTCTGGATGCCCTTCTGTATTCTCCTCTCTCTGGATGAACTTCAGTTCTCTCCTCTTTCTGGATTCCCTATTTTTATCCTCTCTCTAGATGACCTTCTGTCTTCTCCTCTCTCCCAATGCCCATCTGTTCTCTCCTCTCTCCGAATGCCCTTCGGTTCTCTCTTCTCTCTGGATTCACTTCTGTCTTCTCTTTCTCTGGATGCCCTTCTGTTCTATCCTCTCTCTGGATGCCCTTCTGTTCTCTTCTCTTCTGGATGCCCTTCTGTCCTCTCCTATCTGGATGCCCTTCTGTCTTCTCCTCTCTGAATGCCCTTCTGTTCTCTCTTCTCTTTGGATTCCCTTCTGTCTTTTCCTATCTCTGGATGCCTTCTGCACTCTCCTCTCTCTGGATGCCCTTCTGTCCTCTCCTCTCTCTGGCTTCCCTTCTGTCTTCTTCTCTTTCTAAATGCCCTTCTGTTCACTCCTCTCTCTGCATTCTCTTCTGTTCTCTCCTCTCTCTGGATTCCCTTCTGTTCTCCCCTAACATTGGATTCCCTTCTGTTCTCTCCTCTCACTGGATTCCATTCTGTCCTCTCCTCTCTCTGGATGCCCTTCGGTCTTCTTCTCTCTCCGGTTGCCCTTCAGTCCTCTTCTCTCTCTGGATGTCCTTCAGTCTTCTGCTGTCTCTGGATGGGCTTGTGTTCTCTCCTCTTTCTGCATTCTCTCCTGTTCACTCTTCTCTCTGGATGTGCTTCTGTTCTCTCTTCTCTCGGGATGTCCTTCTTTCCTTTCCTCTCTCTGGATTGCCTTCTGTCTTCTCCTCTCTCTTGATGCCCTTCTGTTCTCTCCTCATTCTGGATGCCCTTCTGTTCTCTCCTCTCTCCGCATACCCTTCTGTCGTCTCCTCTCTCAGGATGCACTTCTGTTCTCTCCTCTCGCTGCATTCCCTATTTTTCTTTTCCTCTCTCTGGATGCCCTTC
Source organism: Arvicanthis niloticus (assembly GCF_011762505.2). NCBI lineage: Eukaryota > Metazoa > Chordata > Mammalia > Rodentia > Muridae > Arvicanthis > Arvicanthis niloticus. The sequence goes on along the minus strand of NW_023045159.1, from coordinate 26,293 downwards.
CAGTCATCTCCTCTCTCTGGATGACCTTCTGTCTTCTCCTCTCTCCCAATGCCCTTCTGTTCTCTCCTCTCTCTGAATGCCTTTTTGTTCTCTCCTCTCTCTGGATTCGCTTCTGTCTTCTTTTTCTCTGGATGCCCTTCTCTTCTCTCCTCTTTCTGGATGACCTACTGTTCTCTCCTCTATCTAGATGCCCTTCTGTCTTCTCCTCTCTCTGTATGGCATTCTGTACTATTTTATGTGGATGCCCTTCTTTGCTCTACTCTCTCTGGATGGCCTTCTGTTCTCTGATCTCTCTAGATGCCCTTCTGTCCTCTCTTCTCTCTGGATGCCCTTCTGTTCTCTTCGATCCCTGAATGCCTTCTGTCCTCTCCTCTCTCAGGATGCCCTTTGGTCCTCTTCTGCACCTTTATGCCTTCTCTCTTCTCCTCTTTCTTTATGCCTTTCTGTTCTCTGCTCTCTCTTGAAGCCCTTCTGTTTTCTCCACTCTCTGGATAACCTTCTGTTCTCTCCTCTCTCTGGATGACCTTCTGTCCTCTAGTCTCTCTGGATGCCCTTCTGTCTTCTCCTCTCTCTGAATGCCCTTCTGCTCTCTGCTCTCTCTGGATGCCCTTCTGTTCTCAACTCTTTCTGGATGCCCTTCTGTTCTCTCCTCTCTCCACGTATCCTTCTGCTGTCTCCTCTCTCAGGATGCACTTCTGTTCTCTCTTCTCTCTGCATTCCCTATTTTTCTTGTCCTCTCTCTGGATGCCCTTCTATCAGCTCCTCTCTCTGGATGACCTTCTGTCTTCTCCTCTCTCCCGATGCCCTTCTGTTCACTCTTCTCTCTGGATTCGCTTCGGTCTTCTCCTTCTCTGGAAACCCTTCTGTTCTCTCCTATTTCTGGATGCCCTTCTATTCTCTTCTCTATCTAGATGCCCTTATGTCTTCTCCTCTCTTTGTATGGCCTTCTGTACTATTATATGTGGATGCCCTTCTTTGCTCTCCTCTCTCTGGCTGCCCTTCTGTCTTCTCTGATCTCCCGATGCCCTTCTGTCTTCTTTTATTTTTGGATGCCCTTCTGCCTTCTCCTCTCTCTGGATGACCTTCTGCTCTCCTCTCTCTGGATGCCCTTCTGTCTTCTCCTCTCTCCTGGATGCCCTTCTGTCTTCTCCTCTCTCTGGATGCCCTTCTTCTCTCTCCTCTCTCTGGATGCCCTTCTGTTCTCTCCTCTCTCCGGATGCCCTACTGTCTTCTCCTCTCTCTGTATGCCCTTCTACTCTCTTCTCTGTCTGGATGCCCTTCTGTTCTCTTCCTCTCTCTGGATTCCCTTCTGTCTTCTCCTCCCTTGATACCCTTTTGTTCTCTCCTCTTTCTGGATGCCTTCTCTTCTCTCCTCTTTCCGGATGCCTTTCTGTCTTCTCCTATCTCTGAATGCCATTCTGTTCTCTCCTCTATCTAGATGCCCTTCTTTTTTATCCTCTCTCTGGATGCCCTTCTGTCTTTCCTCTCTCTGGATGCCCTTCTGCTCCCTCCTCTCTCTGGATGCCCTTCTGTTCTCTCCTCTCTCTGGATGCCCTACTGTCTTCTCCTCTCTCTGGATGCCCTTTTGCACTCTTCTCTTTCTGGATGCCCTTCTGTCTTCTCCTCTCTCCCGATGTCCATCTGTTCACTCCTCTCTCGGAATGCCCATCTGTTCTCTCCTCTCTCTGGATTCACTTCTGTCTTCTTCTCTGGATGCCCTTCTGTTCTCTCCTCTCTCTGGATGCCCTTCTGTCTTCTCCTCTCAGTGGATGCCCTTCTCGTCTCTACTCTCTCTGGATGCCCTTCTGTTCTCTCCTCTCTCTGCATTCCCTTATGTCTTCTCCTCTCTCTGGATGTCGTTCTATCCTCTCCTCTCTCTGGATGCCCTTCTGTATTCTCATCTCTCCCGATGCCCATCTGTTCTCTCCTCTCTCTGAATGCCTTTCTATTCTCTCCTCTCTCTAGATTCACTTCTGTCTTCTTCTTCTCTCATGCCCTTCTATTCTCTCCTCTCTCTGGATGCCCTTGTGTCCTCTTCTCTCTGGATGCCATTCTGTTCTATCCTCTCTCTGGATGCCCTTCTGTTCTCTTCTCTTTCCGGATGCCCTTCTGTCCTCTCCTATCTGGATGCCCTTCTGTCTTCTTCTCTCTGAATGCCCTTCTGTTCTCTCCTCTCTTTGGATTCCCTTCTGTCTTCTCCTATCTCTGGATGCCCTTCTGCACTCTCCTTTCTCTGGATGCCCTTCTGTCCTCTCCTCTCTCCGGCTTCCCTTCTGTCTTCTCCTCTTTCTAAATGCCCTTCTGTTCACTCCTCTCTCTGCATTCTCTTCTGTTCTCTCCTCTCTCTGGATTCCCTTCTCTACTCCCCTAACATTGGATGCCCTTCTGTTCTCTTCTCTCACTGGATTCTTTTCTGACCTCTCTTGTCTCTGGATGGCCTTCGGTCTTCTTCTCTCTCCGGTTGCCCTTCAGTCCTCTTCTCTCTCTGGATGTCCTTCAGTCTTCTGCTGTCTATGGATGGGCTTGTGTTCTCTCCTCTTTCTGCATTCTCTTCTGTTCACTCTTCTCTCTGGATGTGCTTCTGTTCTCTCTTCTCTCGGAATGTCCTTCTTTCCTCTCCTCTCTCTGGATTGCCTTCTGTCTTCTCCTCTCTCTTGATGCCCTTCTGTTCTCTCCTCGTTCTGGATGCCCTTCTGTTCTTTCCTCTCTCCGCATACCCTTCTGTTGTCTCCTCTCTCAGGATGCACTTCTGTTTTCTCCTCTCGCTGCATTTCCTATTTTTCTTTTCCTCTCTCTGCATGCCCTTCTGTCATCTCCTCTCTCTGGATACCCTTCTGTATTCTACTCTCTCTGGATGCCCTTCTGGTCTCTCCTCTCTCTGGCTGCCCTCCTGTTCTCTCCTCTCTCTGGATGCCCTTCTGTCTTCTCCTCTCTCTGGATGCCTTTCTATCCTCTCGTCTCTCCGGATGCCCTTCTGTATTCTCCTATCACTGGATGCACTTCTGTTCTCTAGTCTTTCTGGTTTCCCTATTTTTTCCTCTCTCTTGATGCCCTTCTGTCATCTCTCTCTGGAAGACATTATGTCTTCTCCTCTCTCCCGATGCCCATCTGTCTCTCCTCTCTCTGAATGCCCTTATGTTCTCTCCTCTCTCTCGATTTACTTCTGTCTTCTCCTTCTCTGGATGCCCTTCTGTTCACTTCTCTCTCTGGATGCCCTTCTGTTCTCTTCTCTTTCCGGATGCCCTTCTGTCCTCTCCTATCTGGATGCCCTTCTGTCTACTCCTCTCTGAATGCCCTTATATTCTCTCATCTCTTTGGATTCCCTTCTGTCTTCTCCTCTCTCTGGATGCCCTTATGCACTCTCCTCTCTCTGGATGCCCTTCTGTCCTCTCCTCTCTCCTGGCTTCCCTTCTGTCTTCTCCTCTTTCTAAATGCCCTTCTGTTCACTCCTCTCTCTGCATTCTCTTCTGTTCTCTCCTCTCTCTGGATTCCCTTCTGTTCTCCCCTAACATTGGATGCCCTTCTGTTCTCTCCTCTCACTGGATTTCATTCTGTCCTCTCCTCTCTCTGGATGCCCATTGGTCTTCTTCTCTCTCCGGTTGCCCTTCAGTCCTCTTCTCTCTCTGGATGTCCTTCAGTCTTCTGCTGTCTCTAGATGGGCTTGTGTTCTCTCCTCTTTCTGCATTCTCTCCTGTTCACTCTTCTCTCTGGATGTGCTTCTGTTCTCTCTTCTCTCGGGATGTCCTTCTTTCCTCTCCTCTCTCTGGATTGCCTTCTGTCTTCTCCTCTCTCTTGATGCCCTTCTGTTCTCTCCTCTCTCTGGATTTTGTTCTGTCATCTCCTCTCTCTGGAGGCTGTTCTATTCTCTCCTCTCACTGAATGCCTTTCTGTTCTCTCTTCTCTCTGGATGCCCTACTGTCTTCTCCTCTATCTGGATGCCCTTTTGCTCTCTCATCTTTCTGGATGCCCTTCTGTCGACTCCTCACTCTGGTTACCCTGCTGTCTTCTCCTCTCTCTGGATGCCTTTCTGTCTTCTCCTATCTCCCAATACCCTTCTGTCTTCTCCTATTTCTGGATGCCCTTCTGTCTTATCCTCTCTCTGGATGCCCTTCTGTTCTCTCCTCTCTCCAGATGCCCTTCTGTCTTCTCCTCTGTCTTTATGCCCTTCTGTCTTCTCCTCTCTCTGAATGCCTCTCTGGTCTCTCCTCTATCTAGATGCCCTTCTGTTCTCTCCTCTCACTGCATGCCTTTTTGTTCTCTCCTCTCTCTGGATTCGCTTCTGTCTTCTCCTTCTCTGGATGCCTTTCTGTTCTCTCCTCTTTCTGGATGCCCTTCTGTCTTCTCCTCTCTCATTATGGCATTCTGTACTATTTTATGTGGATGCCCTTCTTTGCTCTCTTCTCTCTGGATGCCCTTCTGTTCTCTGCTCTCTCTAGATGCCCTTCTGTCCTCTTCGCTCCCTGATTGCCTTCTGTCCTCTCTTCTCTCAGGATGCCATTCTGTCCTCTTCTCCACCTGGATGCCTTCTCTCTTCTCCTCTTTCTGGATGCCTTTCTGTTCTCTCCCCTCTCTTGAAGCCCTTCTGTTTTCTCCACTCTCTGGATACACTTCTGTTCTCTCCTCTCTCTGGATTCCCTTCTGTCTTCTCCTCTCTTGATGCCCTTCTGTTCTCTCCTCTTTCTGGATGCCTTCTTTTCTCTCCTCTTTCCGGATGCCCTTCTGTTCTCTCCTCTCTCTGGATGCCCTTCTGTCCTCTCCTCTCTATGGTTGCCATTCTATCCTCTCCTCTCTCTGGATGACCTTCTGTCTTTTCCTCTCTCTGGATGCACTTCTGTTCTCTCCTCTCTCTGGATGACCTCCTGTCTTCTCCTCTCTCCTGATGCCCTTCTGTTCTCTCCTCTCTCCGAATGCCCTTCTGCTCTCTCCTCTCTCTGGATTCGCTCTGTCTTCTCCTTCTCTTGATGCCCTTCTGTTCTCTCCTCTCTCTAGATACCTTTTGTTCTCTATTCTATCTAGATGCCCTTCTGTCTTCCCCTTTCTCTGTATGGCCTTCTTTACTGTTTTCTGTGGATGCCCTTCTGACCTCTCCTCTCGCTGGATGACCTTCTTATCTCTCTTCTCTCTGGAGGCCATTCTGATCTCTCCTCTCTCTGGAAGCCCTTCTGTCTTCTCCTATCTCCCGATGCCCTTCTGTATTCTCCTCTTTCTGGATACCCTTATGTTCTCTGCTCTCTCTACATTCCCTTATGTTCTCTATTCTCTCTGGATGCCCTAATGTTCTCTCCTCTTTGTGGATGTTCTTCTGTCTTCTCCGCTCTCTGGATATTGTTCTTTTCTCTACTCTCCCTAGATTACCTTGTGTCTTCTCTGCTCTCTGGATGCCATTCTGTTCTCCCCTCTTGGTGGATGTGTTTCTCTCTTCTACTCTCTCTGGATGCCCTTCTGTTCTCTCTTCTCTCTGGATGCCATTCTGTCTTCTCCTCTCTCTGGATGGCTTTCTGTTCCCTCCTCTCTCTGGATCTTTTCTGTCCTCTCCTCTCTCTGGATGCCCTTCTTCACTCAGCTCTCTCTGGATGCCCTTCTGTCCTCTCCTCTCTCTGGATGCCCTTCTATTCTCTCCTCTCTCTGGATGCCCTTAGGTTTCTCTCCTCTCTCCATATGCCCTACTGTCTTCTCCTCTCTCTGTATGCCCTTCTACTCTCTCCTCTCTCTGGCTGCCCTTCTGTTCTCTCCTCTCTCTGGATTCCCTTCTGTCTTCTCCTATCTTGATGCCCTTCTGTTCTCTCCTCTTTCTGGATGCCTTCTATTCTCTCCTCTTTCCGGATGCCCTTCTGTCTTCTCCTCTCTCTGAATGCTGTTCTGGTCTCTCTACTATCTAGATTCCCTTCTGTTCTCTACTCTCTCTGGATTCCCTTCTGTCTTCTCCTCTCTCTGGAGGCCGTTCTATCCTCTCCTCTCACTGGATGCCTTTCTGTTCTCTCCTCTCTCTGGATGCCCTACTGTCTTCTCCTCTATCTGGATGCCCTTTTGCTCTCTCATTTTTCTGGATGCCCTTCTGTCTTCTCCTCTCTCTGGTTGCCCTGCTGTCTTCTCCTCTCTCTGGATGCCCTTCTGTCTTCTCCTATCTCCCTGATGCCCTTCTGTCTTCTCCTCTTTCTGGATGCCCTTCTGTCTTCTCCTCTCTCTGGATGACCTTCTGCTCTCTCCTCTCTCTGGATGCCCTTCTGTTCTCTCCTCTCTCCGGATGCCCTTCTGTCTTCTCCTCTCTTTATGCCCTTCTGTCTTCTCCTCTCTCTGAATGCCGTTCTGGTCTCTCCTCTATCTAGATGCCCTTCTGTTCTCTCCTCTCACTGCATGCCTTTTTGTTCTCTCCTCTCTCTGGATTCGCTTCTGTCTTCTCCTTCTCTGGATGCCTTTCTGTTCTCTCCTCTTTCTGGATGCCCTTCTGTCTTCTCCTCTCTCTTTATGGCATTCTGTACTATTTTATGTGGATGCCCTTCTTTGCTCTCCTCTCTCTGGATGCCCTTCTGTTCTCTGCTCTCTCTAGATGCCCTTCTGTCCTCTCTTCTCTCTGGATGCCCTTCTGTTCTCTTCGCTCCCTGATTGCCTTCTGTCCTCTCTTCTCTCAGGATGCCCTTCGGTCCTCTTCTCCACCTGGATGCCTTCTCTCTTCTCCTCTTTCTGGATGCCTTTCTGTTCTCTCCCCTCTCTTGAAGCCCTTCTGTTTTCTCCACTCTCTGGATACCCTTCTGTTCTCTCCTCTCTCTGGATTCCCTTCTGTCTTCTCCTCTCTTGATGCCCTTCTGTTCTCTCCTCTTTCTGGATGCCTTCTCTTCTCTCCTCTTTCCGGATGCCCTTCTGTCTTCTCCTCTCTCTGAATGCCGTTCTGGTCTCTCCTCTATCTAGATGCCCTTCTCTTCTCTCCTCTCTCTGGATTCCCTTCTGTCTTCTCCTTTCTCTGGATGCCATTCTATACTCTCCTCTCACTGGATGCCCTTCTGTTCTCTCCACTCTCCAGATGCCCTACTGTCTTCTCCTCTCTCTGGATGCCCTTTTGCTCTCTCCTCTCTCTGGATGCCCTTCTGTCTTCTCCTCTTTCCGGATTCCCTTCTATCTTCTCCTTCTCTGGATGCCCTTCTGTCTTCTCCTCTCTCTGTATGCCCTTCTTTTCTCTCCTCTCTCTGGATTCCCTTTTTGTCTTCTCCTATCTCTGGATACCCTTCTGTAATCTCCTCTCTCTGGAATGCTCTTCTGTCTTCTCCTCTCTTCCAATGCCCTTTTGTCTTCTCCTCTCTCTGGATGCCCTACCATTCTCTCCTCACTCTAGATTCCCTTCTGTCTTCTCCTCTCTCGGATTCCCTTCTGTTCTCTCCTCTTACTGGATCTCCTTCAGTCCTCTCCTCTCTCTGGATGCCGTTCTGTCTTTTCCTCTCTCCGGATGCACTTCTGTCACCTTCTCTCTCTGGATGTCCTTCAGTCTTCTGCTCTCTCTGGATGCCCTCTTGTTCTCTCCTTTTTCTGGATTCTCTTCTGTTCTCTCATTTCCCTAGATGCCGTTCTGTTCAATCCTCTCTCTGGGATGCCCTTCTTCACTCTCCTCTCTCTGGATGCCCTTCTGTCCTCTCCTCTCTATGGTGGCCATTCTATCTTCTCCTCTCTCTGGATGACCTTCTGTCTTTTCCTCTCTCTGGATGCACTTCTGTTCTCTCCTCTCTCTGGATGACCTTCTGTCTTCTCCTCTCTCCCGATGCCCTTCTGTTCTCTCCTCTCTCCGAATGCCCTTCTGCTCTCTCCTCTCTCTGGATTCGCTCTGTCTTCTCCTTCTCTTGATGCCCTTCTGTTCTCTCCTCTCTCTAGATACCTTTTGTTCTCTATTCTATCTAGATGCCCTTCTGTCTTCTCCTTTCTCTGTATGGCCTTCTTTACTGTTTTCTGTGGATGCCCTTCTGACCTCTCCTCTCGCTGGATGACCTTCTTTTCTCTCTTCTCTCTGGAGGCCATTCTGTCCTCTCCTCTCTCTGGAAGCCCTTCTGTCTTCTCCTATCTCCCGATGCCCTTCTGTCTTCTCCTCTTTCTGGATACCCTTCTGTTCTCTGCTCTCTCTACATTCCCTTATGTTCTCTATTCTCTCTGGATGCCCTAATGTTCTCTCCTCTCTGTGGATGTTCTTCTGTCTTCTCCGCTCTCTGGATACCGTTCTATTCTCTACATATTCTGGATTACCTTGTGTCTTCTCTGCTCTCTGGATGCCCTTCTGTTCTCCCCTCTTGGTGGATGTGTTTCTCTCTTCTACTCTCTCTGGATGCCCTTCTGTTCTCTCTTCTCTCTGGATGCCATTCTGTCTTCTCCTCTCTCTGGATGGCTTTCTGTTCCCTCCTCTCTCTGGATCTTTTCTGTCCTCTCCTCTCTCTGGATGCCCTTCTTCACTCACCTCTCTCTGGATGCCCTTCTGTCCTCTCCTCTCTCTGGATGCCCTTCTGCTCTCTCCTCTCTCTGGATGCCCTACGTTCTCTCCTCTCTCTGTATGCCCTTCTGTCTTCTCTCTCTATGTATGCCTTCTTACTCTCCTCTCTCTCTGGCTGCCCTTCTGTTCTTCTCTCTCTCTCTGGATTCCCTTCTGTCTTCTCCTATTCTGGATGCCCTTCTGTCTCTCCTCTTCTGGATGCCTTCTAGTCTCTCTCTTACAGGATGCCCTTCTGTCTTCTCCTCTCTCTGGATGCCCTTCTGTTCTCTGCTCTCTCTGGATGCCCTTCTGTTCTCTTCTCTTTCTGATTGCCTTCTGTCCTCTCTTCTTTCAGGATTCCTTTCGGTCCTCTTCTCCACCTGGATGCCTTCTCTCTTCTCCTCTTTCTGGATGCCTTTCTGTTCTCTCCCCTCTCTTGAAGCCCTTCTGTTTTCTCCACTCTCTGGATACACTTCTGTTCTCTCCTCTCTCTGGATTCCCTTCTGTCTTCTCCTCTCTTGATGCCCTTCTGTTCTCTCCTCTTTCTGGATGCCTTCTCCTCTCTCCTCTTTCCGGATGCCCTTCTGTCTTCTCCTCTCTCTGAATGCAGTTCTGGTCTCTCTATCTAGATGCCCTTCTCTTCTCTCCTCTCTCTGGATGACCATCTGTCTTTTCCTCTCTCTGGATGCACTTCTGTCCTCTCCTCTCTCTGGATGACCTCCTGTCTTCTCCTCTCTCCCGATGCCCTTATGTTCTCTCCTCTCTCCGAATGCCCTTCTGCTCTCTCCTCTCTCTGGATTCGCTCTGTCTTCTTCTCTTGATGCCCTTCTGTTCCCTCCTCTCTCTAGATACCTTTTGTTCTCTATTCTATCTAGATGACCTTCTGTCTTCTCCTTTCTCTGTATGGCCTTCTTTACTGTTTTCTGTGGATGCCCTTCTGACCTCTACTCTCACTGGATGACCTTCTTTTCTCTCTTCTCTCTGGAGGCCATTCTGATCTCTTCTCTCTCTGGAAGCCCTTCTGTCTTGTCCTATCTCCTGATGCCCTTCTGTATTCTCCTCTTTCTGGATACCCTTCTGTTCTCTGCTCTCTCTACATTCCCTTATGTTCTCTATTCTCTCTGGATGCCCTAATGTTCTCTCCTCTTTGTGGATGTTCTTCTGTCTTTTCCGCTCTCTGGATACCGTTCTATTCTCTATACTTTCTGGATTAGCTTGTGTCTTTTCTGCTCTCAGGATGCCATTCTGTTCTCCCCTCTTGGTGGATGTGTTTCGCTCTTCTACTCTCTCTGGATGCCCTTCTGTTTTCTCTTCTCTCTGAATGCCGTTCTGTCTTCTCCTCTCTCTGGATGCACTTCTGTTCTCTACTCTTTCTGGATTCCCTCTTTTTATTTTCCTCTCTCTGGATACCCATTTGTCATCTCCTCTCTCTGGATGATCTTCTATCTTCTCCTCTCTCCCAATGCCCATCTGTTCTCTCATCTCTCTGGATGCCCTACTGTCTTTTCTTCTCTCTGGATACCCTTCTATACTCCCCTAACACTGGATGCCCTTCTGTTCCCTACTATCACTGGATGCCATTCTGTCCTTCCCTAGCTCTGGATGCCCTTCTGTCTTCTCCTCTTTCTAGGTGCATTTCTGTTCTCTCCTCTCACTAGATGACCTTCTGTCTTTTCCTCTCTCTTCTAATGCCCTTCTGTTCTATCCTCTCTCCGAATACACTTCTGTTCTATCCTCTCTCTGGATTCTCTTTTGTCTTCTCCTTAAATGGATGCCCTTCTCTTCTCTTCTCTTTCTGCTTGCCCTTCTGTTCTCTCTTCTATATAGATGCCATTCTGTCTTCTCCTCTCTCTGTATAATCTTCTGTACTATTTTATGTGGATGCCCTTTTTCCTCTCGTCTCTCTGGATGCCCTTCTGTCTTCTCCTATAACCCAATGCCCTTCTCTCTTCTCCTCTTTCTGGATACCCTACTGTTTTCTCCTCTCTCTGGATGCCCTTCTGCTCTCTCCTCTCTCTGGATGCCCTTCGGTTCTCTCCTCTCTTCGGATGCCCTTCTGTCTTCTTCTCACTCTCTCAGTGCCCTTCTGGTCTCTCTTCTCCCTGGATGCCCTTTTTTTCTCTCTTCTCTCTGGATACATTTCTGTCTTCTCCTCTCTCAGGATGCCGTTCTATCCTCTTCTCTCTCTGGATGCCCTTCTGTCTTCTCCTCTCTCTTCATGCACTTCTGTTCTCTCCTCTTCCTGGATTCCCTATTATTCTTTTCCTCTCTCTGGATGCCCTTCTATCGTCCTCTCTCTCAAGATGCCCTTCTGTCTTCTCCTCTCTCTGGATGCCCTTCTACTCTCTCCTCTCTCTGGATGGCCTTCTGTTATCTCCTCTCTCTGGATTCCCTTCTGTCTTCTCCTCTCCCTTGATTACTTTCAGTTCTCTCCTCTTTCTGGATGCCCTTCTGTTCTCTCCTCTCTTTGGATGCCCTTCTGTCTTCTCCTCACTCTCTCAGTGCCCTTCTGGTCTCTCCTCTCTCTGGATGCACTTTTTTCTCTCCTGTCTCTGGATTCCCTTCTGTCTTCTCCTATCTCTGGAAGCCGTTCTATCCTCTTCTACCTCTAGATGCCATTCTGTCTTCTCCTCTCTCTGGATGCACTTCTTTTCTCTTCTCTCTCTGGATTCCCTATTTTTCTTTTCCTCTGAATTCCCTTCTGATTTCTCTTATCTCCTGGTGACCTTCTGTCTTCTCATCCTTCTGGATGCCCTTTTGTCTTCTCCTCTTTCTGGATGTCCTTCTGCTCTCTCTCTCTCTCTCTGGATGCTTTTCTGTTCTCTCCTCCTCTGGATGCCCTTCTGTTTTCTCCTCTCTGGATTCCCTTCTGCTCTCTCCTCTCTCTGGATGCCCTTCTGTTCTCTCCTCATTCCAGATGCCCTACTGTCTTCTCCTCTCTCTGGATGCTCTTCTACTCTCTCCTCACTCTGGATGCCCTTTTGTCTTCTCCTAACTAATGATGCCCTTCTGCTCTCTCCTCTCTCTCGATGCACTTCTGTTCTCTCCTCGTTCTGGATGCCCTACTGTCTTCTCCTCTCTCTGGATGCTCTTCTACTCTCTAATCTCTCTGGATGCCCTTCTGCCTTCTCCTCTCTCTGGATGCAATTCTTTCTTCTCCTCTCTCTCGATGCACTTCTGTTCTCGCCTCCTTCTGGATTCCCAATTTTTCTTTTCCTCTCTCTGGATGCCCTTCTGTCATCTCCTCTTGATGGATGACCTTCTGTCCTCTCCTCTCTCCTGATGCCCATCAGTTCTCTTCTCTTTCCGAATGCCCTTCTGTACTCTACTCTCTCTGGATTCGATTCTGTCTTCTCATTCTCTGGATGCCCTTCTTTTCTCTCCTCTTTTTTGATTCTCTTCTGTTCTCTCATCTCTCTGGATGCCATTCTGACCTCTCCTCTCTGGAGGCCCTTCTGTCTTCTCCTCTCTCCGAATGCCCTTCTCTTCTCTCCTCTCTCTGGATTTGCTTCTGTCTTCTCTTTCTCTGGATGCCCTACTGTTCTCTCCTCTCTCTGGCTTCCCTTCTGTTCTCTCCTCTCTCTGGCTTCCCTTCTGTCTTTTCCTCTGTCTGGATGCACTTCTGTTTTCTCCTCTCTCTGGATTCCCTCCTGCACACTTCTCTCTGAATGTCAAGACCTCCACTAGGGAGACACTTCCTAAAGCCTCCGGAAATCTCGACCACCCAAAGGTCACAAGAAACCTTACCTGGATGCAATCAGCAGAGGCTTTATTATGGAAGTAAGCCGGTGGTCAAAACGACAAGCTCTTTAGCTCCAAGAGCAAGGTTTTTGACCCCGAGTGGTGGGTTAAAGGGTCTTTTATAGCATGGGGTGGGGAAAGGAAGGCATTTTCGCGCACTTACACATGAATGGTTGCATTTTCGCATGCTTACACATGAATGGTTGCATTTTCACGTGGTTCCACATGATTGGTTGTTTTACAAATTTTGAACATAGCACTGGGAAGACCAAAGGAGAGGTAACCAATAACAGTGGAACATTTCAGAGGAATCTAGCCCAAATGATCTAGAGTCATGTGAAATCACTCTGCACACTCATTCTTCACAAAAATGTGGTTTTTACCATGCTATTGTGTCCTATCCTGCCATTTACCAACTATTTCAGATTAACTATCTTTGCTTCTTCCTGCTATAGCCCCACCTAGGTGGCAGCATCTTTTATCTGTGGTCAGGAATGTGTCTTCCTGCCTTGGGCAAGGCTTGAGGAATGTAATCCAGCAAGTGTCCTTCACCTGGAATGTGAAGACCTGAAATCTTATTTTCAGTTCTGTGTTCTGTAAGGGGAAAAATCTACACATATTTCAAAAAATGGCCTTTATAATTTTTCACTCTACAGATTCCCTTCTGTTCTCTCCTCACTTTGTATGCCCTTCTGTCTTCCCCTCTCTCGGGATGCTTTTCTGTTCTCTCCTCACTCTGGATTCCCTTCTATTCTCCCCTAACATTGGATGCCCTTCTGTTCTCTCCTCTCACTGGATGCCATTCTGTCCCCTCCTCTCTCTGGATACCCTTCTGTCTTCTCCTCTTTCTGGATGAATTTCTGTTCTCTCCTCTCTCTGGATGACCTTCTGTCTTTTCCTCTCTCTTCTGATGCCCTTCTGTTCTCTCCTCTCTCCGAATGCACTTCTGTTCTCTCCTCTCTCTGGATTCGCTTCTGTCTTCTCCTTCTCTGGATGCCCTTCTGTTCTCTCCTCTATCTGGATGCCCTTCTGTTCTCTAATCTATCTAGATGCCCTTCTGTCTTCTGCTCTCTCTGTATGGCCTTCTGTACTATTTTATATGGATGCCCTTTTTCCTCTAGTCTCTCTGGATGCCCTTCTGTCTTCTATCTCCCGATGCTTTTCTCTCTTCTCCTCTTTCTGGATGCCCTACTGTTTTCTCCTCTCTCTGGATGTCCTTCTGCTGTCTCCTCTCTCTGGATGCCCTTCGGTTCTCTCCTCTCTCTGAACTTCATTCGATTTTCTCCTCTCTCTGGATGCCCTTCTGCTCTCTCCTCTTTCTGGACGCCCGTCTGATCTCTCCTCTCTCCGGATGCCCTACTGTCTTCTCCTCTATCTGGATGCCCTTTTACTCTCTAATCTCTCTGGATGCCCTTCTGTTCTCTCCTCTCTGTGGATTCCCATCTGTCTTCTTTTCTCTCTTGATGCACTTCTGTTCTCTCCTCTTTCTGGATGACCTTCTGTTCTCTCTTCTCTCTGGATGCCCTTCTGTCTTCTGCTCTCCTTGGATGCCTTTCTGGTCTCTCCTCTCTCTGGATGCCCTTCTGTTCTCTCCTCTCTATGGATTCCCTTCTGTCTTCTCCTCTCTCTGGATGCCGTTCTATCGTCTCCTCTCTCTGGATGCCGTTCTGTCTTCTCCTCTCTCTGGATGCCCTTCTGTTCCTTCTTCTCTCGGAATGTCCTTCTGTCCTCTCCTCTCTCTGGATTCCCTTCTGTCTTCTCCTCTCTGTTGATGCCTTTCTGTTCTCTCCTCTTTCTGGATGCCCTTCTGTTCTCTCCTCTCTCCGCATACTCTTCTGTCGTCTCCTCTCTCAGGATGCACTTCTCTTCTCTCCTCTCTCTGCATTCCGTAGTATTTTTCTTTTCCTCTCTCTGAATGCCCTTCTGTCATTTCCTCTCTCTGGATGACCAATTGTCTTCTTCTCTCTCCCTATGCCCTTCTGTTCTCTCCTCTCTCCAGATGCCGTACTGTCTTCTCCTCTCACTGGATGCCATTCTACACTCTCCTCTCTCAGGATTCCCTTCTGTTCTCTCCTCTTGCTGGATTCCCTTCTGTCTACTCCTCTCTCTTGATGACTTCTTTTCTCTCCTCTTTCTGGATGCCTTTCTGTTCTCTCCTTTCTCCGAATGCCCTTATGTATTCTCCTCTCTCTCTCTCAATGCCCTTCTGCTCTCTCCTATCTCTGGATGCCCTTTTTTTGTCTCCCCTCTCTGGATTCCCTTCTGTCTTCTCCTCTCTCTGGATGCCATTCTATCCTCTTCTCTCTGGATGCCCTTCTGTCTTCTCCTCTCTCTGGATGCACTTCTGTTCTCTCCTCTTCCTGGATTCCCTATTATTCTTTTCATCTCTCTGGATGCCCTTCTATTGTCCTCTCTCTCTGGATGCCCTTCTGTCTTCTCCTCTCTCTGGATGCCCTTCTACTCTCTCCTCTCTCTGGATGCCCTTCTGTTATCTCCTCTCTCTGGATTCCCTTCTGTCTTCTCCTCTCCCTTGATTACCTTCAGTTCTCTCCTCTTTCTGGATGCCCTTCTGTCCTCTCCTCTCTTCAGATGACCTTCTGTCTTCTCCTCACTCTCTCAGTGCCCTTCTGATTTCTCCTCTCTCTGGATGCCCTTTTTTTCTCTCCTGTCTCTGGATTCCCTTCTGTCTTCTCCTATCTCTGGATGTGTTCTATCCTCTCTTCTCTCTGGATGCCATTCTGTCTTCTCTTCTCTCTGGATGCACCTCTTTTCTCTCCTCTCTCTGGATTCCTTTTTTTCTTTTCCTCTCCCTGGATGCACTTTTGTCATCTCCTCGCTTTGGATTCCCTTCTATCTTTTCCTCTCTCTGGATGCCCTTCTGGTCTCTCCTCTCTCTGGATGCCCTTCTATCTCTGGATGTGAAGACCTCCATACTTGGGAGACACATCCTCAAGCCTCCGGAAATCTCGACCACCCAAATATCACAAGAAACCATACCTGGATGCAATCAGCAGAGTCTTTTTTAGTGAAGTAAGCCGGTGGTCAAAATGACAAGATCTTGGGTTCCAAGAGCCAGGTTTTTGGCCCTGACTGGTGGGTTAAAAGGTCTTTTATAGAATGGGTTGCAGAAAAGAAGGCATTTTCATGCACTTACACATGAAAGGTTGCATAACAGTGGAACATTTCAGAGGAATCTAGCCCAAATGATCTAGAGTCATGTGAAATCACTCTGCACACTCATTCTTCACAAAAATGTGGTTTTTACCATGCTATTGTGGCCTTTTCTGCCATTTACCAACTATTTCAGATTAACTATCTTTGCTTCTTCCTGCTATAGCCCCACCTAGGTGGCAGCATCTTTTATCTGTGGTCAGGAATGTGTCTTCCTGCCTTGGGCAAGGCTTGAGGAATGTAATCCAGCAAGAGTCCTTCACCTGGAATGTGAAGGCCTGAAATCTTATTTTCAATTCTGTGTTCTGTAAGGTGAAAAATCTACACATATTTCAAAAAATGGCCTTTATAATTTTTCATGCTACAGATTCCCTTCTGTTCTCTCCTCACTTTGTATGCCCTTCTGTCTTCCCCTCTCTCGGGATGCTTTTCTGTTCTCTCCTCTCTCTGGATTCCCTTCTGTTCTCCCCTAACATTGGATGCCCTTCTGTTCTCTCCTCTCACTGGATGCCATTCTGTCCTCTCCTCTCTCTTGAAGCCCTTCTGTCTTCTCCTCTCTCTGGATGAATTTCTGTTCTCTCCTCTCTCTGGATGACCTTCTGTCTTTTCCTCTCTCTTCTGATGCTCTTCTGTTCTCTCCTCTCTCCGAATGCACTTCTGTTTCTCTCCTCTCTCTGGATTAGCTTCTGTCTTCTCTTTCTCTGGATGCCCGTCTGTTCTCTCCTCTTTCTGGATCATCTTCTGTATTCTCCTCTATCTAGATTAACTCATGTCTTCTCCTCTCTCTGTATGGCCTTCTGTACTATTTTATGTGGATGCCCTTTTTTGTTCTCCTCTCTCTGGTTGCCCTTCTGTCTTCTCCTCTCTCTGGATTCTCTTTTTCCCTCTCCTCTCTCTGGATGCCCTTCTGTTCTCTTCCCTCTTCTGATGCCCTACTGTCTTTTCCTCTCTCTGGATGCCCTGCTATACTCTCTTCTCTCTGGATGCGCTTCTGTTCCCTCCTGTCTCTGGATTCCCTTCTGTCTTCTCCTCTCTCTGGATGCCCTTCTGGTCTTTCCTTTCTCTGGATGCCCATCTGTTCTCTCCTCTCTCTGGATACCCTTCTGTCTACTCCTTTCTCTGGATACCGTTCTATCCTCTCCTCTCTCTGGATGTCATTCTATCCTCTCCTCTTTCTGGATGCCCTTCTGTCTTCTCCTCTCTCTAGATTCACTTCTGTTCTCTCCTCTTTGTGGATTCCCTATTTTTCTTTTCTTCTCTCTGGATGCCCTTCTATCGTCTCCTCTCTCTGGATGACCTTCTGTCTTCTACTCTCTCCCGATGCCCATCTGTTCTCTCCTCACATAAAATAGTACAGAAGGGCATCCAGAGAGAGGAGAAGACAGAAGGGCATCCAGAGAGAGGAAAAGAAAATAGGGAATCCAGAAAGAGGAGAGAACAGAAGGGCATCCAGAGGGAAGAGAAGACAGAAAGGCATCCAGAGAGAGGAGAAGAGAGAAGGCATCCAGATGGAGAAGAAGATCGATGAGCAACCCGAGAGAGGAGAGTACAGAAGGTATCCAGGGAGAGAAGAGAACAGAAGGGCATCCAGAGAGAAGAGAGGACAGAAGGGCATCTACAGAGAGCAGAGAACAGAAGGGCATCCAGTAAGAGGAGAAGACAGAAGGGCATCGGGAGATAGGAGAAGACAGAATTGCATCCACAGAGAGGAGAGCAAATAAGGGCACCCAAATAAAATAGTACAGAAGGCCATACAGAGAGAGGAGAAGAAGGAAGGGAATCCAAAGGAGAGAACAGAAGGGCATTCGGGGAGAGGAGAAGACAGAAGGGCCTCCAGAGAGAAGAGGACAGAAGGGCATCCATAAAGAGAAGAGAACAGAAGGGCATCCAGGGAGAGGACAGAACAGAAGGACATCCAGAGAGAAGAGGACAAAAGGGCATCCAGAGAGAGGAGAGAACAGAAGGGCATCCAGAGAAGGAGAAGACAGAAGCGAATTGAGAGAGAGGAGAGAACAGAGGGCATTCGGAGAGAGGAGAGAACAGATGGCCATCGGGAGAGAGTAGAAGACAGAAGGTCATCCAGAGAGAGGAGAGTGTAGAACGGCATCCAGAAAGAGGAGAAGAAAGTAGGGCATCCAGAGGGAGGAGATAACAGATGGGAATCAGGAGAGAGGAGAAGACAGAAGGTCATTCAGAGAGAGGAGATTACAGAAGCCTATCCAGAGAGAGAAAAAGAAAAATAGGGAATCCAGAAAGAGGAGAGAACAGAAGTGCATCCAGAGAGAGGAGAAGACAGAAAGGCATCCAGAGAGAGTAGAGGATAGAATGACATCCAGAGAGAGGAGAAGACAGAAGGGAATCCAGATAGAGGAGAGAAGAGAAGGGCATCCAGAGAGAGGAGAGACCAGAAGGGCATCCAGAAAGAGGAGAAGACAGAAGGGCATCCAGAGAGAGGAGATGACAGAAGGGCATCCAGAGAGAGGAAAGAAAATTAGGGAATCCAGAAAGAGGAGAGAACAGAAGTGCATCCAAAGACAGAAGACAGAAGGGCATCCTGAGAGAGGAAAGGATAGAACGGCATCCAGAGAGAAAAGAAGACAGAAGAGAATCCAGATAGACAGAGAAAAAGGGGCATCCAGAGAGAGGAGAGACCAGAAGAGCATTGAGAGAGAAAGTAAAAGACAGAAAAGCATCCAGAGAGAGGAGAGAACAGAAGGGCATCCAGAAAGAGGAGAGTACTGAAGGTCATCAAGACATTGAGAGAGAGGAGAAGACATAAGAGAATCCAGGGAGGGGAGAGAACAGAAAGGCATCCAGAGTGAGGAGAGAGTAGAAGGGTATCCGGAGAGAGCAGAAGACAGTAGGCCATCAGGAGAGAGGAGAGAACAGAAGGGCATCCAGAGAGATAAGAGAGCAGAAGGTCATCCAAAGAGAAGAGAGGACAGAAGGGCATCTAGAGAGAGCAGACAACAGAAGGGCATTTAGAAAGAGGAGAAGACAGAAGGGCTTTGGGTGATAGGAGAAGACAGAAGTGCATCGAGAGAAAGGAGAGCAAAGAAGGGCCTCCACATAAAATAGTACAGAATGCCATACAAAGAGAGGAGAAGACAGAAGGGAATCCAAAGAGAGGAAAGAACAGAAGGGCATTCGGAGAGAGGAGAAAACAGAAGGGCCTCCAGAGAAGAGAGGACAGAAGGGCATCAAGAGAGAGGAGAAAACAGAAGGGAAGCCAGAGAGAGGAGAGAAAGGAAGGGCATCCAGAGAGAGGAGAGAACAGGAGGTCATCCAGAGAGAGGTGAAGACAGAAGGGAATCCATAGAGAGGAGAGAAAAAAAAGATCATCCAGAGAGAGAGAAGAGACCAGAAGGGCATTGAGAGAGAGAGGAGAAGACAGAAGGGCATCCGGAGAGAGGTTAAAACAGAAGGGTATCCAGAAAGAGGAGAGAACAGAAAGGCATCCAGGGAGAGGAGAGTGTAGAAGGGCATCAAGAGAGAGGAGAAGGCAATAGGGCATCCGGAGAGATGAGAGAACAGTTGGGAATCCTTTGAGAGGGGAAGACAGAAGGTCATCAAGAGAGAGGAAATGATAGAAGCCCATTAAAAGAGAGGGAAAAAATAGGGAATCCGGAAAAAGGAAAGAACAGAAGTGCATCCAGAGAGAGGAGAAGACAGAAGGGCATCCAGAGAGAGGAGCAGATAGAATGGCATCCAGAGAGAGGAGAATACAGAAGGAAATCCAGAGAGAGGAGAGAAGAGAATGACATCCAGAGCGAGGAGAGACCAGAAGGGCATCCAGATAGAGAAGACAGAAGGGCATCCAGAGAGAGGAGATGACAGAAGGGCATCCAGAGAGAGGAAAGAAAATTAGGGAATCCAGAAATAGGAGGGAACAGAAGTGCATCCAGAGACAGAAGAGAGAAGGGCATCCAGAGAGAGGAAAGGATAGAACGGCATCCAGAGAGAAAAGAAGACAGAAGGGAATCCAAAGACAGGAGAGAAAAAAAGGGCATCCAGAGAGAGGAGAGACCATAACGACATTGAGAGACAGAGGATAAGACAGAAAGGCATCCGGAGAGAGGAGAGAACAGAAGGGCATCCAGAAAGAGGAGAGAACTGAAGGTCATCAAGATATTGAGAGAGAAAAGACATAAGAGAATCCAGAGAGAGGAGCAAACAGAAGGACATACAGAGTGAGGAGAGAGTAGAAGGACATCCTGAGAAAGTAGAAGACAGTAGGCCATAAGGAGGGAGGAGAGCGCAGAAGGGCATCCAGAGAGAGGAGAAGACAGAAGGGCATCCAGAATGAGGAGAAGACAGAAGGGCATCAGGAGATAGGAGAAGACAGAAGGGCATCCAGAGGAAGAAAGCAAAGAAGGGCATCTACACAATATAGTACAAAATGCCATACAGACAGAGGAGAAGACAGAAGGGCATCTAGATAGAGGAGAGAATAGAAGGGCATTGAGAAAGAGGAGAGAACAGAAAGGCATCTTGAGAGAGCAGAGAACAGAAGTGCATCCAGAAAGAGGAAAACACAGAAGGGCATTGGGAGATAGGAGAATACAGAAGGGCATCCAGACATAGGAGAGGACAGCATGGCCACCAGAAAGAAGAGAGAGCAGAAAGGTATGCAGAGAGATGTGAGTACAGAAGGGCATCCACAGAAAAGCCTACAGAATGCCATACAGAGACAGGAGAACAGAGAAGGGCATCTAGATAGAGGAGAGAACAGAAGGGCTTCTAGAGAGAGGAGAGAACAGGAGGGCATCCCGAGAAAAGAAAGCACAGAAGCACATCCAGAAAGATGAGCGAACAGGAGAGAATCCAGGAATAGGAGAGAACATAAGGCATTCTAGAAAGAGCAGAAGACTTAAGGACATCCAGAGAGAGAAGAGGACTGAAGGGCATTCGGAGACAGAAGAAGACAGAAGGGCATCCAGGGAGAGGAAAGGACAGAATGGCATACAGAGAGAGGAGAGCACAGAAGGGCATCCAGAGAAAGAAGAAAAAAGAAAGGCATCCAGAGAGAATGGAGGACTGAAGGGCATCTAGAGACAAGAGAGAAGAGAAGGTCATCCAGAGAGAAAAGAAGACAAAAAGGTAATCCAGAGAGAGGAGAGAACAGAGGGGCATCCAGAGAGAGAAGACAACAGAAGGGGATCCAGAGAGAGGAGAGGAAAGAAGGACATCCAGTGAGGAGAGTGAAGAAGGCCATCCAGAGAGAGGAGAGGACAAAAAATATCCAGAGAGAGGAGAGAACAGAAAGCCATCCAGAGAGAGGAGAAGACAGAAGTGCATCTAGAGAGAGGAGAGAACAGAAGGGCATCCAGAGAGAAAAGAGATCAGAAGGGCATCCATGGAGAGGAGATGTCAGAAGGGCATGCAGAGAAAGGAGAGAAAATAGGGCATGCAGAGAGAGGAGAGAACATAGGGCATGCAGAGAGAGGAGAAGACAAAAAGCCATCCACAGCGAGGAGAAAACAGAAGGGCATCCATAGAATGGAGAATAAAGAAGGGCATCCAGAGAGAATAGAGAATTAAATGGTATCCAGAGAGTGGAGAAGACAGAAGAACATCCAGAGAGAGGAGAGAACATAAGGGCATCCAGAGAATAGAGGAAATAAGGGCATGTAGAGTCAGCAGAGAACAGAAGGGTATCCAGAAAAAGGAGCAGAAAGAAGGGCATTGGAAGATAGAAGAATACAGAAGGGCATAGCGAATCCAGAGAGAGGAGAGAATGAAACGGCATCCAGAGAGAGGAGAAGGCAGAAGGGAATCCAGAGAGAAGAAAAGACAGAAGGACATCCAGAGAGAGGAGAGGGAAGAAGGGCATCCCGAGAGAGGCATACAGAGAGAATAGGGGACAGAATGGCATCTAGGGAGAGAATAGAAGAGAAGAGAAGGGCATCCAGAGAGAGGAGAAGACAGAAGGACTTCCAGAGAGTGGAGAGGACACAATGGCCTCCAGAGTGAAGAGAGAGCAGAATGGCATCCAGAGAGAGGAGAGGTCATAAGGGCATCGACAGAAAAGAGTAAAGAAGGCCATACAGATAGAGGAGAAGACAGAAGGGAGTCTAGATAGAGGAGAGAACAGAAGGGCACCTAGAGAGTGGAGATAACAGAAGGGCATCCAGAGAAGGAGAAGATAGAGCGAATCCACAGAGAGGAGAGAACAGAAGGGCATCGGGAGAGAGGAGAAGACAGAAGGTCATCCAGAGAGAGGAGAGAACAGAAATGCATCCAGAGAGAGGAGAAGACAGAAGGGCATCCAGAAAGAGGAGAGAGCAGAAGGGCATCCAGAGAGAGGAGAAGAAAGAAGCGAATCCAGAGAGAGGAGAGAAGAGATGGGCATCCAGAGAGAGGAGAAGACAGAAGGGAAGCTGGTGATCCAGAGAACATAAGGGCATAGGGAGAGAGAAAAAGACAGAAGGGCATCCAGAGGGAGGATAAAACAGAAGGACTTCCAGAGAGAGGAGAGGGAAGAAGAGCCTCCGGTGAGAGGAGAGAACAAAGGGCACCCAGAGAGAAGAGAAGACAGAAGGGCATCCAGAGAGAGGAGGAGACAGAACTTCCTCCAGAGAGAAGACAGAGCAGAAGGGCATGCAGAGAGAGGAGAGGAAAGAAGGGCATCCAGATAAAATAGTACAGAAGGCCATACAGAGAGAGGAGAAGACAGAAGGGGATCTAGATAGAGGAGAGAACAGAAGGGCATCCAGAAAGAGGAGAGTACAGAAGGGCATCAAGAGAGAGGAGAGAACAGAAGGGCATCCAGAGAGAGGAGAGAAAAGAAGAGCACCCGTAAATAGGAGAAGAGAGGAGGCATCCAGACTCAGAAGAGGACTGATGGGCATCCTGAGAGAGGATAGAACAGAAGGGCATTTAGGAAGACAAGAGAACAGAAGGTCATCCAGAGAGAGGAGAGGACAGAATGGCCTCCAGAGAAAAGAGAGAAAAGAAGGGCATCTAGAGAAAGGAGAGGTCAGAAGGGCATTCACAGAAAAGAGTAAAGAAGGCCATACAGATAGAGGAAAAGACAGAGGACACCTAGATAGAGGATAGAACAGAAGGACATCTAGAGAGAGGAGAGAAAAGCAGGGCATCCGGAGAGAGGAGAAACAGAAGGGAAGCTGAAGATCGAGAGAACAGAAGGGCATAGGGAGAGAGAAGAAGACCGAAGGGCATCCAGAGAGAGGAAAGAAAGGCATCCAGAGGGAGGAGAAAGCAGATGGGCATACAGAGATAGGAAAGAACAGAAGGGAATCTGAAAATAGGAGAAGAGAGGAGGCATCCAGATGGAGAAGAGGACCGATGGTCATCCTGAGAGAGGAGAGGACAGAAGGGAATTCAGGAAGAGAAGAGAACAGAAGGGCATCCAGCAAGAGGAGTGGACAGAATGGTATCTAGACAGAGGAGAGAACAGAAGGGCATCAAGAGAGAGGAGAAGACAGAAGGGAATCCAGAGAGAGGAGAGGACAGAAATGCATCCAGAGAGAAGAGAAGACAGAATGGCTTCCAAAAAGAGGAGAGAACAGAAGGGCATACAGAGATAGGAGAAAACAGAAGGGCATCCAGAGAAAGGAGAGGACAGAAGGGCATCCAGATGTAGAAGAAGGCAGAAGGGCATCCAGAAAGAGGAGAGGGGAGAATGGCATCCCGTGAGAGGAGAGAACAAAGGGCATCCAGAGAGAGGAAGAGACAGAATATTCTCCACAGAGAAGGCAGAGCAGAAGGGCATCCAGAGAGAATAGATGAAAGAATGGCATTCACATAAAATAGTACAGAAGGCCATACAAAAAGAGGAGAAGACAGAAGGGCATCTAGATAGAGGAGAGAACAGAAGGGCATCCAGAATGAGGAGAGAACAGAAGGGCATCCAGAGAAGGAGAAAACAGAAGCGAATCCAGAGAGAGGAGAGAACAGGAGGGCATTTGGAGAGAGTTGAGAACAGAGGGGCATTGGGAGAGAGGACAAGACAGAAGGTCATCCAGAGAGAGGAGAGAACAGAAATGCATCCAGAGAGAAGAGAAGACAGAAGGGAATCCAGAGAGAGGAGAGAACAAAAGGGCATCAAGAGAGAGTAGAGAACCGAATGGCATCCAGAGAGAGAAGAGCAGAGAAGGGCATCCAGAGAGAGGAGGGTGAAGAAGGGCATCCAGGGAGATGAAAGGACAGAAGGGATCCAGAGTGAGGGTAGAACAGAAAGCCATCCAGAGAGAGGAGAAGACAGAAGGGTATCCAGGGTGAGTAAAGAATACAACAGTATCCAGATATCGTAGAAGACAGAAGAACATCCAGAGAGAGGAGAGAACAGAAGGGCATCCAGAGACAGGACAGAGCAGAAGGGCATCCAGAGAGAGGAGAAGACAGAAAGGATTCCGAAGAGAGGCAAGAACAGAAGGGCATCCAGAAAGAGGAGAGTACAGAAGGGCATCAAGAGAGAGGAGAAGATAGAAGGGAATCTAGAGACAGGAGGTAGCATAAGGGCATCCAGAAAGAGGAGAAGACAGAAGGGAATCTTTAGATCGAGAGAACAGAAGGGCATAGGGAGAGAGAAGAAGACAGAAGAGCATCCAGAGAGAGGAGAGTACAGAAGGGCATCCAGAGGGAGGAGAAAACAGAAGGGCATCCAGAGAGAGGAGAGAACAGAAGGGCATCTGTAAATAAGAGAAGAGAGGAGGCTTCCAGATGGATAAGAGGACCGATGGGCATTCTGAGAATGGAGAGAACAGAAGGGCATTCAGGGAGAGAAAAGAACAGAAGGTCTTCCAGAGAGAGGATAGGACAGAATGGCCTCCAGAGTGAAGAGAGAAAAGAAGGGCATCCAGAGAGAGTAGAGTTCAGAAGGCCATCCACAGAAAAGAGTAAAGAAGGCCATACAGATAGAAAAAACAATAGGGCATCTGGAGAGAGGAACGAACAGAAGGGCATCCAGAGAGAGGAGAGTAAAGAAGGGCATCCAGAAAGAGGAGAGTAAAGAAGGGCATTCAGAAAGAGGAGAAGACAGAAGGGGATCCGGAGAGAGGAGAGAAGAGATGGGATCCAGAGGGAGTAGGGACAGAAGGGAAGCTGGAGATCGAGAGATCAGAAGGGCATAGGTACAGAGAAGAAGACAGAAGGGCATCCAGAGAGCGGAGAGTACAGAAGGGATACCAGAGGGAGGATTAATCAGAAGGGCATGCAGAGAGAGGAGAGAACAGAAGGGCATCTGTAAATAGGAGAAGAGAGGAGGCATCCAGATGGAGAAGAGGACCGATGGGCATCCTGAGAGAGGAGATGACAGAAGGGCATTCAGAGAGTGAATAGAATAGAAGGTCTTCCAGAGAGTGGAGAGGACAGAATGGCCTCCAGAGAGAAGAGAGAAAAGAAGGGCATCCAGAGAGAGGAAAGGTCAGAAGGGCATCCAAAGAAAAAAGTAAAGAAGGCCATACAGATACAGGAGAAGACAAAAGGGCACCTAGATAGAGGAGAGAACAGAAGGGCATCTAGAGATAGGAGAGAACAGAAGGGTATAAGGAGAGAGAAGAGAATAGAAGGGCATCCAGAAAGAGGAGAGTACAGAAGGGCATCAAGAGATAGAAGAAGACAGAAAGGAATCCAGAGTGAGGAGAGAACAGATGGGCATCCAGAGAGAGGAGAAGACAGAAGGGAAGCTGGAGATCGAGAGAACAGAAGGGCATAGGGAGAGAGAAGAAGATAGAAGTGCATCCAGAGAGAAGAGAGTACAGAAGGGCATCCAGAGGGAGGAGAATACAGAAGGGCATCCAGAAAGAGGAAAGAACAGAAGTGCACTGGTAAATAGTAGAAGAGAGGAGGCATCCAGATGGAGAAGGGAACCGATGGGCATCCTGAGAGAGGAGAGGACAGAAAGGCATTTAGGGAGAGAAGAGAACAGAAGGGCATCCAATGAGAGGAGAGGACAGAAGGGTATCTAGAGAGAGCAGAGAACAGAAGGGCATCAAGAGAGAGGAAAAGACAGAAGGGAATCCAGAGAGAGGAGAGGACAGAAAGGCATCCAGAAAGAAGAGAAGACAGAAGGGCATCCGGAAAGAGGAGCGAACAGAAGTGCATCCAGGGAGAGGAGAGGACAGAAGGGTATCTAGAGAGAGCAGAGAACAGAAGGGCATCTAGAGTGAGGAGAGGACTGAAGGGAATCAAGGGAGAGGAGAGGACAGAAGGGCATCTGGAGAGAGGAGAGAACAGATGGCATCCAGAGAGAATAGATTACAGAAGGGCATCTAGAGAGAGAAGAGAACAGAAGTGCATCCAGAAAAAAGAAGACAAAGAATGAATCCAGAGAGAGGAGTGAAGTTAAAGGCATCCAGAGAGAGGAGAAGTCAGAAGGGCTTTCAGAAAGAGGAGAGGACAGACGAGCATCCAGAGAGAAGAGAGAGAAGAAGGGCATCCAAAAAGAGGAGAGGACCAAAGGGCATCTAGAAAGAGGAGAGAAAAGAAAGCCATCCACAGTGAGGAGAAGGCAGAAGGGCATCTGAACAGAGGAGAGAACAGAAGGGCATCAAGAAAGAGGAGAGGACAGAAGGGCATCCAGAGAGAGGAGAGAACAGAAGGGCATCAAGAAAGAGGAGAGTACAAAAGGGCATCCAGCTAGAGGAGAGAACAGAAGGGCATCAAGAGAGAGGAGAAGACAGAAAGGCATCCAGAGGGAGGAGAGTACAGAAGGGCATCCAGAGTGATGAGAGGACAGAAGGGCATCCAGAAGAGAAGAGAACATAAGGGCATCCACAGAGAGGAGAGGATAGAAGGGCATGTAGAGAGAGCAGAGAACAGAAGGGCATCCAAAAAGAGGAGAAGACAGAAGATCATCACGAGATAGGAGAAGACAGAAGGGCATCCAGAGAGAGGAGAGGACAGAAGGGCATCCAGACTAAGGAGAGTGAAGAAAGAGAAAAGGACAGAACAACAGAAAGAGGGGACAGAACA
>NW_023045149.1:148098-195563 GCF_011762505.2 Arvicanthis niloticus | reverse complement strand
AGAAATGAGAGGACATAAGTTTATAGTAGAGAGAGGAGAGAACAAAAGGGCACCCATAGAGAGGAGAAGACAGAAGGATATGCAGAGAGAGGAGAGGACAGAAGGGCATCAAGGGAGAGGAGAGTACAGAAGGGCATTCAGAGGGAGGAGAGAACAAAAGGGCATCCAGAGGGAGGAGAATACAGAAGGGCACACAGAGACAGGAGAGAACAGAACAGCATCCAGAGAGAGGAGAAAAGAGAAGGGCTTCCAGAGAGAGGAAGAGCACAGAAGTGCATCTGGAAAGAGGAGAAGAGAGAAGGCATCCAGATGGAGAAGATGACGAGATGGGCATCCTGGGAGAAGAGAGGACAGAAAGGCATCCAGGAGAGAAGAGAACAGAAGGGCATCTAGAGAGAGGAGAGGACAGAAGGGCATCTGGAAAGAGGGGAAGAGAGAAGGCATCTAGATGGAAGAAGAGGACAGACAGGCATTCTGGGAGAAGAGAGGAGAGAGGGGCATCCAGGAGAGAAGAGAACAGAAGGGCATCCAGAAAGAGGAGAGGACAGAAGGGCATCTAGAGAGAGCAGAGAACAGAAGGGCATCCAGAATAAGGAGAAGATGGAAGGGCATCGGGAGATAGGAGAACACAGAAGGGCATCCAGAGAGAGGAGAGGACAGAATGGCCTCCAGAGAGAAGAGAAGGCAGAGCGCATCCACAGAGAGGAGAGGAATGTAGGGAATCCATAGAAAAGAATACAGAAAGGCCATACAGAGAGAGAGGAGAAAACAGAAGGGCATCCAGAAAGAGGTGAGAACAGAAGGACATTCAGAGATAAAAGAAGACAGAAGGGAATCTAAAGTGAGGAGAGAATTGTAGGGCATCCAGAGAGAGTAGAAGACAGAAGGGCATCGGACGAGAGGAGAGAAGAGAAGGGCATCGGGACAGAGGAGAAGACAAAAGGACATCCAGAGAGAGGAGATGACAGAAGGGCATCCAGAGAAAGGCAGAAAAGAGAAGGGAATCCATAGAGAGGAGAGAACAGAAGGGCATCCAGAGTGAGGAGAAGACAGAAGTGCATCCTGGAGGAATCAGAGAACAGAAGGGCATCCAGAGAGAGGAGAAGACAGAAGGGCATCCAGAGAGAGGAGAGAACAGAATGGAATCCAGAGAGAGGAAAGATCAAAAGGGCATCCAAAGAGAGGAGAAGACAGATGGGCATCAAGAAAGAGGAGAAGACAGAAGGGCATCAGTAGCTAGAAGACAGAAGGGCATCCAGAGAGATGAGGAGACAGAATTTCTTCCAGAGAGAAAGACAGAGCAGAAGGGCATCCAGAGAGAGGAGAGGAAAGAAGGGCATCCACATAAAATAGCACAGAAGGCCATACATAGAGAGGAGAAGACAGGAGGGCATCTAGATAGAGGAGAAAACAGAAGGGCATCCGGAAAGAGGAGAGAACAAAAGGGCATCCAGAGAAGGAGAAGCCAGAGCGAATTCAGAGAGAGGAGACAGTAAAATGGCATCCAGAGATAGGAGAAGACAGAAGGGAATCCAGAGAGAATAGAGAACAGAAGGGTATCCAGAGAGAGGAGAAAATAGAATTGCATCCAGAGAGAGGACAAGACAGAAGGGCATCCGGTGAGACGAGAGAACAGAAAGGCATAGGGAGAGAGGAGAAGACAGAAGGGAATCCAGAGAGAGGAGAAGACAGAAGGGCATCCGGAAAGAAGAAAGAACAGAAGGGCATCCAGAGAGATGAGAATACAGAAGGGAAGCCGGTGAGACGAGTGAAAAAATGGCATAGGGAGAGAGGAGAAGACACAAGGGAATCCAGAGAGAAGAGAGGACAGAAGGGCATCCAGAGGGAGGAGAAGACAGAATGGCATCCAGAGAGAGGAAAGGGAAGAAAGGCATCCCAGGAGAGGAGAGAACAAAGGGCATCCAGAGAGAGGAGAATACAGAAGGGCATTCAGAGAGAGGAGAGAACAGATGGGCATTCAGAGAAAGGAGAGAACAGAAGGGCATGCAGAGACAGGATAGGAAAGAAGGGCATCCAGAGAGAGGAGAGAACAGAAGGGCATCCAGAGAGAATAGAAAACAGAAGGGCGTCCAGAGAGAGGAGAGAAAGGCATCCAGAAAGATGAGAAGACAGAATGGCTTCCAGAGAGAGGAGAGAACAGAAGGGCATCTAGAGAAAGGGGAAAACAGAAGGGCATACAGAGAGAGTAGAGAACGGAGAGGCATCTAAATAGAGGAGAGAACAGAAGGCCATCAAGAGAGCAGAGAAGACAGAAGGGCTTCCAGAGAGAGGAGAGAACAGAAGGGCATCCAGAAATAGGAGAAGAGAGAAGGCATCTAGATCTAGAAGAGGAATGACAGGCATCCTGAGACTAGAGGACAGCAGGGCATCCAGGTAGAGAAGAGAAAAGAAGAGTATCCAGACAGAGGTGAAGGCAGAAGGGAATCCAGAGAGAGGAGAGAACAGAAGGGCATCCAGAGAGAGTAGAAGACAAAAGAAAATCCAGTGAGAGGAAAAAACAGTAGGGTATTCAGAGAGAGGATAGAACAGAAGGGTATCCTGAGAGAGGAGAGGACAAAATGGCATCCAGTAAGAGGAGAGAACAGAAGGGCAACCAGAGCAAGGAGAAGACAGAAGGGCATCTAGAGAGAGGAGAGGAGAGGAGTGCATCCAGAGAGGTGAGAGAACAGGAGAGAATTCAGAAAGAGGAGAAAACAGAAGCCCATCCAGAGAGAGCAGAAGACTGAAGGACATCCAGAAAGAGAAAAAAAACAGAAGGACATCCAGAGAGAGGAGAGGACAAATGGCATCCAGTGAGACTAGAGAACAGAAGGGCATCTAGAGAGAGGAGAAGACAGAAGGGTATCCAGAGTGAGGAGAAAATTGTCGGGCATCCAGAGAGAGGAAAAAATAGAAGGGCATTGGGAGAGATGAGAGAAAAGAATGGCATAGGGAGAAAGGAGAAGTTAGAAGGGCATCCAAAGAGAGGAAAGGCATCTAAAAAGAGGTGAGCACTGAATGGCATCCAGAGAGACAAGAGAACAGAATGGCATCCAGAGAGAATAAAGGACAGAAGGGCATCCAGAGAATGGTGAGGACACAAGGGAATCCAGAGAGAGGAGAGTGAAGAAGGGCATCCATAGAGAGGAGAAAACAGAAGGGCTTCCAGAGAGAGGAGAGCACAGATGCGCATCTGGAAAGAGGAGAAGAGAGGAGGCAACCAGAGAGAGGAGAGTGAAGAAGGGCATCCAGAGAGAGGTGAGGACACAAGGGCATCCAGAGAGAGGAGAATGAAGAAGGGCATCCAGAGAGAGGAGAGGACAGAAGGGATCCAGAGAGAGTAGAGAACATAAAGGCATCCAGAGAGAGTAGAGAATAGAATGGTGTCCAGAGATCAGAGACGACAGAAGATCATCCAGAAAGAGGAGAGAACATAAGGGCATCCAGAGAGAATAGAAGACAGAAGGGCATGAAGAGATAGCAGGGAACAGAAGGATATCCAGAAAAAGGAGAAGACAGAAGGGCATCGGGAGATAGGACAAGACAGATAGGCATCCAGAGAGAGGAGAGTACAGAAGGGCATCCAGAGGGAGGAGAAAAGAGAAGGGCATCCAGATGGAGGAGAATACAGAAGAACACCCAGAGAGAGGAGAGGACAGAATTGCCTCCAGAGAGGAGAGAGTAGAAAGTCATCCAGAAAGAGGAGAGGGCAGAAGGGCATCCAGAGAAAGGAGAGGACAGAATGGCATCCAGTGACACTAGAGAACAGAAGGGCATCTATAGAGAGGAGAAGACAGAAGGGTATCCAGAGTGAGGAAAAAATTGTCGGGCATCCCATAAAGAGAAGAAAACAGAAGGGCATCGGGAGAGAAGAGAGAAAAGAAGGGCATAGGGAGAAAGGAGAGGACAGAAGGGTATCCAGAGAGAGGAAAGAACAGAAAGGCATTCAGAACGAATAGAGGGCTGAAGGGCATCTAGAGTGAGGAGAGAAGACAAGGGCATCCAGAGAGAGGAGAAGAAAAAAGGGAGAGAACAGAAGGGCACCCAGAGATAGGAGAGGAATGAAGGGCATCCATTGAGAGGAGAGTGAAGAAGGGCATCCAGAGAGAGCAGATGACAGAAAGGATCCAGAGAGAGGAGAGAACAGAAAGCCATCCAGATAGAGGAAAAGACAGAAGGGCATCTAGAGAGAGGAGAGAACAGAAGGGCATCCAGAGAGTGGAGAGATCAGAAGGTCATACATGGAGAGGAGAGTTCAGAAGGGCATCCAGAAAAAGGAGAAGACAGAAACGTATCCACAGAGAGGAGAGAACTGAAGGGCATCCAGAGAGCAGAGAAGACAGAAGGGCATCAGAGAGAGGAAAGAACATAAGGGCATCCAGAGAGATGAGAGGAAAGAAGTTCATGTAGAACTGAAGAGAAACAAAATGGCATCAAGAGAGAGGAGAGAAGAGAAGAGGCATCCAGAGAGAGAAGAAGACAGAAGGGCATGCAGAGAGAGGAGAAGAGAGAAAGGCATCCAGAGGGAGGAGAAAACAGAAGGACATCCAGATGGAGGAGAATACAGAAGGGCACCCAGAGAGAGGAGAGGACAGAAGGGCATCCAGAGAGAGGAGAGAACAGAAATGCTTCCAGCGAAAGGAGAAGAGAGAAGGGCATCCAGAGAGAGGAGAAGACAGAAGGGCATCCAGAGGGAGGAGAGGGAAGAAGGGCATCCAGAGAGAGGAGAGAATAGAAGGGTATCCAGAAGAGGAGAAGGCAGAAGGGCATCCAGAGAGAGGAGAGGATAGAACAGCATCCAGAGAGAGGAGAAGACAGGAAAGAATCCAGAGAGAGGAGAGAACAGAAAGGGCATCCAGAGAGAGGAGAGACCAAAAGGGCATCCAGAGAGAGGAGAAGACAGAAGGGCATCCAGAGAGAGGAGAGAACAGAAGAGCATCCAGAAAGAGCAGAGAACAGAAGGTCATCAAGAGAGAGGAGAAGGCAGAAGGGAAGCCAGAGAGAGGAGAGAACAGAAGGGAATCCAAAGAGAGAAGAGAGTAGAAGGGTATCCAGAGAGAGGAGAAGACAGTAGCCTTCTGGAGAGTGGAGAGAACAGAAGGGCATCTAGGGAGATGAGAGAGCAGAAGGGCATCCAGAGAGAGGCAAAGACAGAAGGACATCCAAAAAGAGGAGAAGACAGAAGGGCATCTGGAGATAGGAGAAGACAGAAGGGAATCCAGAGAGAGGAGAGCAAAGAAGGGCCTCCACGTAAAATAGAACAAATGGCTATTCAGAGAGAGCAGAAGACAGAAGGCCATCTACATAGAGGAGAGAACAGAAGGTAATCCAGAAAGAGGAGAGAACAGAAGGGCATCCAGAGATTTAAAAGACAGAAGCGAATCCAGAGAGAGGAGAGAACAGAAGGGCATTCGGAGAGAGGAGAGAACAAAGGGGCATCGTGAGTTAGGAGAAGACAGAAGGTCATCCAGAGAGAGGAGATGACAGAAGGGCATCAAGAGAGAGGAAAAGAAAAATAGGGAATGCACAGAGAGGGATAACAGAAGTGCATCGTGAGAGAGGAGATGACAGAAGGGTATGTGGAGAGAGGAGAGAACAGAAGGGCATCCAGAAAGAGGAGAGAACAGAAGGGCATCAAGAGAGAGAAGACAGAAGGGAATCCAGAGAGAGGAGAGGACAGAATGACATCCCGAGAGAAGAGAGAACAGAAGGGCATCCAGAGAGAGGAGAGAGCAGAGGTCATCCAGATAGAGGAGAGAACAGAAGGCAGTCAAGAGACAGGAGAAGACAAAAGGGAATCTAGAGTGAGGAGTGGACAGAAGGTCATCCCGAGTGAAGGGAGAACAGAAGAAGATCCAGAGAGAGGAGAGAGCAGAAGTTCATCCAGAGAGAGAAGACAGAAGCGCATCCAGAGAGAGTAGAGGACAGAAGGTCATCCAGAGAAAGTAGAGAACAGAAGTGAATCCAGAGAGAGGAGAGAACAGAAGGGCATCCAGAGAGGAGAGAAGACAGAAGGGGATCCAAAGAGAGGAGAGAACAGAAGGGCATCCAGAAAAATGACAGAACTGTAGGATATCCAGAGTGAGGAGTGAACAGAAGGGCATTAAGAGAGATGAGAGAGCAGAAGGGCATCCAGACAGAGGAGAGGAGAAAAGGGAATCCGAGAGATTAGAGGACAAACGGGCATCCAGAGAGAGGCGAGTACAGAGGTGAATCCAGAGAGAGGAGAGAACAGAAGGGCATCCAGAGAGGAGGATAAGACAGAAGGGAATCCAAAGAGAGGAGAGAACAGAAGAGCATACAGAGAAAGGAGAAGACAGAAAGGTATACAGAGAGAGGAGAGGACAGATATGCATCCAGAGAGAGGAGAGAACAGAAAGCCATCCAGAGTGAGGAGAAGGCAGAAGGGCATCCAGAGAGAGGAGAGAACAGAAGGGCATCCAGAAAAAAAGAGAACACAAGGGAATCCCGTGTGATTACTGAACTGAAGGGCATTCAGAGAGAGGAGAGAACAGAAGGGCATCCAGAGAGAGGAGAGAACAGAAGGGCATCCAGAGAGAGGAGAGCACAGAAGGGCATACGGGGAGTCAAGAGAACAGATGCGCATCCACAGAGAGTAGAGGACAGAAGAGCATCTAGAGAGAGGAGAGAAGATAAGGCCATTCAGAGTGAGGAGAAGACAAAAAGGGAATCCAGAGAGAGGAGAGAACAGAAGGGCATCCAGAGAGAGGAGAGAACAGAAGGCTATCAAGAGAGAGAGAAAGACAGAAGGGCATCCGAAGACAGGAGAGAACAGAAGGGCATCCAGATAAAGGAGATGACAGAAGGACATCCTGAAAGAGGAGAGAACAGAAAGGCATCCAGAAAGAGGAGAGAACAGAAAGGCATCCAGAGAGAGGAGAATACAGAAGGGAATCCAGAGAGAGGCGAAACAAAAGGGCATTCAGAGAGAGGAAACAACAGAAGGGCATTCAGAGAGAGGAGTTGACAGAAGAGCATCAGAAAAAGAAGAGAACAGAAGGGCATGCAGTGAGAGAAGAGGACACAAGGGCATCCAGAGAGAGAAAAATACAGAAGGGCATTCAGAGAGAGGAGAGAACAGAAGGGTATCAAGAGAGAAGAGAAGACAAAAGAGCATCCAGAGAGAGGAGAGAACAGAAGGGCATCCAGAGATATGAGAAGACAGAAGGGCATCCAGAGAGAAGAGAGGACAAAAGGACATCCCTAGAGAAGAGAGAACAGAACGGAATCCAGAGAGATGATAGAACTGTAGTGAATACAGAAAGAGGAGAGTACAGAAGCCCATCTAGAGAGAGCAGAAGACTGAATGACATCCTGAGAGAGAAGGGGACTGAAGGGCATCCAGGGAGAGAAGAGAACAGAAGGGCATCCAGAGAGAAGAAAGGAGAGAAGGGTATCTAGTTAGAGCAGAGAAAAGAAGGGCATCCAGAAAGAGGACAAGACAGAAGGGCATCCAGATACAGGGGAGGACAGAAGGGCATCCACAGGAAAGAGAACAGAAGGCCATCCAGAGTGAGGAGAAGACTGAAGGGCATCTGGATAGAAGAGAGAACAGAAAGGCATCTAGAGAGAGAAGAGAACAGAAGGGCATCCAGAGAGAGGAGAAGACAGAAGGGAATCCAAAGAGAAAAGAGAACAGAAGTGCATCCAGAGAAAGGAGAAGACAGAAGGGCATACAGAGAGAGAAGAGGACAGATGGATATCCAGAGATAGGAGAGAGCATAAGGGCATCCAGGAAGAGGAGAGGACAGAAGGGAATCCAGAGAGAGGATAGGCCAAAAGGCATCCAGAGAGAGGAGAGAACAGAAGTGAATTCAGAGAGAGGAGAGAACAGAAGGGCATCCAGAGAGAGGAGAAGACAGAAGGGGATCCAAAGAGAGGAGAGAACAGAAGGGCATACAGAGAGGAGAAGACAGAAGGTCATCCAGAGAGATTAGAGAACAGAAGGGCATCCAGAAAAATGAGAGAAGAGTAGGGCATCCAGAGTGAGGAGAAAACAGAAGGGCATTAAGAGAGATGAGAGAGCAGAAGGGCATCCAGACAGAGGACAGGACAGAAGGAAATCCAGAAAGATTAGAGGACAAATGGGCATCCAGAGAGAGGTGAGTAAAGAGGTGAATCCAGAGAGAGGAGAGAACAGAAGGGCATCCAGAGAGGAGGAGAAGACAGAAGGGAATCCAAAGAGAGGAGAGAACAGAAGAGCATACAGAGAGACGAGAAGACAGGAGGGTATACAGAGAGAGGAGTGGACAGATGTGCATCCAGAGAGAGGAGAGAACAGAAAGCCATCCAGAGTGAGGAGAAGGCAGATGGTCATCTGGAGAGAGGAGAGAACAGAGGAAAATCCAGAAAAAGGAGAGAACAGAAGAGCATTGAAAGTGAGGAGAGAATAAAAGGGCATTCAGATAGAGGAGTGGACAGAAGGGCATCCAGAGAGAGGAGAGCACAGAAGGGCATCCAGAGAGATGAGAGAACAGATGGGCATCCAGAGAAAATAGAGGACAGAAGGGCATGTAGAAAGAGGAGAGAACAGAAGGTCATCTAGAGAGAAAAGAGAAGAGGGGGGTATCGAGTGAGAGGAGAGGACAAAAGCGTATCCAGAGAGAGGAGAGAACAGAAGGTCATCCAGAGAGAAAAGAGAAGAGAAGGGTATCAAGTGAGAGGAGAGGAAAAAAGGGTATCCAGAGAGAGGAGAGAACAGAAGGTCATCCGGAGATAGGAGAAGACAGAAGGGCATCCAGAGAGAGTAGAGGACAAAAGGACATCCCGAGAGAAGAAAGAACAGAAGGGCATCCAGAGAGATGATAGAACAGGAGAGAAAACAGAAAGAGGAGAGAACAGCAGCCCATCCAGAGAGAGCATAAGACTGAAGGACATCCTGAGAGAAAAGAGGACTGAAGGGAATCCAGAGAGAGGAGAAGACAGAAGGGCATCCAGAGAGAGATGACAGAATTGCATCCAGTGAGATGAGAAAACAGAAGGGCATCCAGGTAGAGAAGAGAACAGAAGGGCATCCAGAGAGAAGAGGGGACAGAAGGGCATGTAGAGAGAGCAGAGAACAGAAGGGCATCCAGAACGAGAAGATGACAGAAGGGCATAGAGAGCCAGGGGAGGACAGAAGGGCATCCAGAGAGAGTAGAGAGCAGAAGGGCATCCAGAAAAAGAGAGAAAAGAAGGGTATCCACAGTGAGGAGAGAACAGAAGGGCTTTCAGAGAGGGGAGAGAGCAGAAGGGCACCCAGAAACAGGAGAGAACACAAGGGCATCCAGAGAAGGAGAAGACAGATAACGAATCCAGAGAGAGGAGAGAACAGAATGGTATTCAGAGAGATGAGAGAACAGAAGGGCATTGGGAGAGAGGAGAAGACAGAAGGTCATCCAGAGAGTGAGGATGACAGATGGGCATCCAGAGAGAGGAAAAGTAAAATAGGGAATGCAGAGAGAAGAGAGAACAGAAGTGCATCCTGAGAGGAGACGACAGAAGAGTATGCGGAGAGGGGAGAGAACAGAAGGGCATCCAGAAAGAGGAGAGAACAGAAGGGCATCAAGAGAGTAGAAGACAGAAGGGAATTCCAGAGAGAGGAGAGGACAGAAGGACATAGAGAGATAAGAGAGAACAGAAGGGCATCCAGAGAGAGGAGAGAACAGAAGGGAATCCAGAGAGTGGAGAAAACAGAAGGGCTTCAAGAGAGAGGAGAGAACAGTAAGGCATCCAGAGAGAGGACAAGACAGAAGGGAAGCCAGAGAGAGGAGAGGACAGGAGGGCATAAAGAGAGAGGAGAATACAGAAGGGCATCCAGATAGAGGAGAGAACAGAAAACCATCCAGAGTGAGGAGAAAACAGAAGGGCATCCAGAGAGATGAGAGAACAGAAGGGCATCCAGAAAAAGGAGAGAACACAAGGGCATCCAGTGTGAGGAGAAAACAGAAGGGCATTAAGAGAGAGAAGAGAGCAGAAGGGCATCCAGACAGAGGAGAGGACAGAAGGGAATCCAGAGAGAGGAGAGGACAAAAGGTCATCCAGAGAGAGGAGAGTACAGAGATGAATCCAGAGAGAGGAGAAAACACAAGGGCATCCAGAGAGAGAAGACAGAAGGGCATCCAGAGAGAGGAGAGAACAGAAAGCCATCCCGAGTGAGGAGAAGGCAGAAGGGCATCCAGAGAGAGGAGAGAGGAGAGAGGAGAGGGGCATCCAGAAATAGAAGAGAACAGAAAGGAATCCAGAGTGAGGAGAGAACGGAAGGGCATCCAGGGAGAGGAGAGAAGAGAAGGGTATCCAGAGAGAGGAGAGTACAGAAGGACATCCGGAGAGATGATAGAACAGATGGGAATCCAGAGAGAATAGAGGACAGAAGGGCATCTAGAGAGAGGAGAGAAGAGAAGGGCATCCAGAAAGAGGAGAGAACATAGGGCTTTCAGAGAAATAGAAGACAGAAGCGAATCCAGAGAGAGGAGAGAACAGAAGGGCATTTGGGGAGAGGAGAGACCAGAAGTGCATCAGGAGAGAGGAGAAGACAGAATTGCATACAATGAGAGGAGAGAAAAGAAGGGCATCTAGAGAGAGGAGAGAAAAGAAGGGCATCCAGAAAAATGAGAGATCAGTAGGGCATCCAGAGTGAGGAGAGAACAGAAGGGCATTAAGAGAGAGGAGAGTGTAGAAAGGCATCCAGACAGAGGAGAGGACACAAGAGACTTCAGAGAGATTAGAGGACAAAAGGGCCTCCAGAGAGAAGGTAAGTACAGAGGTGAATCCAGAGAGAGGATAGAACAGTATTTCATCCAGAGAGAGGAGAAGACAGTATTTCATCCAGAGAGAGGAGAAGACAGAAGGGAATTCAAAGAGAGGATAGAACAGAAGGGCATACAGAGAGAGGAGAAGACAGAAAGGCATAAAGAGAGAGGAGAGGACAGATGTTCATCCAGAGAGAGGAGACAACAGAAAGCCATCCAGAGTGAGGAGAAGGCAGAAGGGCATCCGGAGAGAGGAGAGAACAGAGGGGCATCCAGAAAAAGGAGAGAACAAAAGGGCATCCAGAGTGAGGAGATAACAGAAGGACATTCAGAGAGGAGAGAGGAGAAGGGCATCCAGAGAGAGGAGAGAACAGAAGGGCATCCAGAGGGAGGAGAGCACAGAAGGACATCCGGAGAGACGAGAGAACAGATGAGCATTCAGAGAGAATAGAGGATAGAAGGGCATCTAGAGACAGGAGAAAAGAGAAGGGCATACAGAGAGAGGAGAAGACATAAGGGAATCCAAAGAGAGGAGAGAACAGAAGGGCATACAGAGAGAGGAGAAGACAGAAGGGCATCCAGAGAGTGGAGATGACACAATTGCAAGCAATGAGAGGAGAGAAAAGAAGGTCATCTAGAGAGAGGAGAAGAAAGAAGGGTATTCAGAGTGAGGAGAAAATTGTCAGGAATTCAGAGAAAGGAGAAGACAGAAGGGCATCTAGAGAGAATAGAAGAGTAGAGAATCCAGAAAGAGCAGAGGACAGAAGGGCATCCAGAGAGAGGAGAGAATAGAAGGGCATCCAGAGAAAGCAGAAGACTTAAGGACATCCAGAGAACGAAGAGGACAGAAGGGTATCCAGAGAGAGGAGAAGACAGAAGTGTATCCAGGGTGAGGAGAGAATTGAAGGGCCTCCAGAGAAAGGAGAAGACAGAAGGGCTTATAGAGAGAGGAGAGAAGAGAAGTGCATCTGGAAAGAGGAGAAGAGAGAGGGCATCCATATGGAGAAGAGAACAGACGGGCATCTAGAGAGATGAGAGGACAGAAGGGCATCCAGGGAGAGAAGAGAACAGAAGGGCATCCGGAGAGAAGAGAGGAAAGAAGGGCATCTATTTAGAGCAGAGAACAGAAGGGCAAACAGAAAGAGGAGAAGACAGAATGGCATCCAGAGATAGGGGAGGACAGAAGGGCAATCCACATAAAAGAGGACAGAAGGCCATACAGGGATAGGAGAAGACAGAAGGGCACCTGGATAGAGGAGAGAACAGAAGGGCATCCAGAAATAGGAGAACACAGAGGGCTTTCAGAGAAGGAGAAGAGAGAAGCAAATCCAGAGAGAGGAGAGAACAGAAGGGCATTCGGAGGAGAGGAGAGACCAGAAGGGCATCGGGAGAGAGGAGAAGACAGAAGGTCATCCAGAGAGAGGATATGACAGAAGGAAATCCAGAGAGAGGAATAGAAAATTAGGGAATGCAGAGAGAGGAGAGAACAGAAGTAAATCCTGAGAGGAGATGGCAGAAGGGTATGTGGAGAGAGGAGAGAACAGAAGGGCATCCAGAGAGAAGAGAGATCAGAAAGGCATCAAGAGAAAGGAGAAGACAGAAGGGCATCCAGAGAGAGGAGAGTACAGAAGGGTATCAAGAGAGAGGAGAGGAAAAAAAGGGCATCAGAGAGAGGAGAGAACAGAACGGCATACAGAGAAAGGAGAAGACAGAAGGGCATCCAGAGAGAGGAGAGGACAAAAGGCCATCCCGTGAGAAGAAAGAACAGAAGGGCATCCAGAGAGATGATAGAACAGGAGAGAAAACAGAAAAAGGAGAGAACTGAAGCCCATCCAGAGAGAGCATAAGACTGAAAGACATCCTGAGAGATAAGAGGACTAAGGGCATTCAAAGAAAGGAGAAGACAGAAGGGCATCCAGAGTGAGGAGATGACAGAATTGCATCCAGAAAGAGGAAAGAACAGAAGGGCATCCAAGTAGAGAAGAGAATAGAAGGGCATCCAGAGAGAAGAGAGGAAAAAAGGGCATCTAGAGAGAGCAGAGAACAGAAGGGCATCCAGAAAGAGAAGAATACAGAAGGGTATTCAGAGACAGGAAAGGACAGAAGGGCATCGAGAAAGAGGAGAGAGCAGAAGGGCATCCAGAAAAAGGAGAGAACAGATGGGCATCCAGAGAAAGAGAAGACAGAAGCGAATCCAGAGAGAATAGAGAACAGAAGGGCATTCGGAAAGAGGAGAGAACAGAAGGGCATCGAGAGAGAGGAGAAGACAGAAGGTCATCCAGAGAGAGGAGATGACAGAAGGGCATCCAGAGTGAAAAAAAAAAGAAAAATCGGGAATGCAGAGAGAGGAGAGAACAGAAGGGCATCCAGAAAGAGGAGAGAACAGAACAGCATTCAGAGAAAGGAGAGGAGAGAAGGGCATCCAGAGGGAGGAGAGCACAGAAGGTCATCTGGAGAGACGATAGAACAGATGGGCATCCAGAGAGAATAGAGGACAGAAAGGGCATCTAGAGAGAGGAGAGAAGAGAAGGGCATCCAGAGAGAGGAGAGTACAGAACGACATCCAGAGAAAGGAGAAGACAGAAGGGCCTTCAGAGAGAGGAGAGAAAAGAAGTGCATCAAGAGAGAGGAGAGGACAAAAGGACATCCAGAGAGAGGAGAGAACAGAACGGCATCCAGAGAAAGGAGAAGACAGAAGGGCATCCAGAGAGCCGAGAGGACAAAAGGACATCCCATGAGAAGAAAGAACAGAAGGGCATCCAGAGAGATGATAGAACAGGAGAGAAAACAGAAAGAGGAGAGAACAGAAGCCTATCCAGAGAGAGCATAAGACTGAAGGACATCCTGAGAGAGAAGAGGACTGAAGGGCATCCAGAGAGAGGAGAGAACAGAAGGGCATCCAGAGAGAGGAGAGAGCCGAATGGCATCCAGAGAGAGGAAAAGACAGAAGGGCATCCAGAAAGAGTAGAATACAGAAGGGTATCGGGAGATACAAGAAGACAGAAGGGCATCCAGAGAGAGGAGAGCAAAGAAGGGCATCCACATAAAATAGTACAGAAAGCTTTACAGAGTGAGGAGAAGACAGAAGGGCATCTAAACAGAGGACAGAACAGAACGGCATCCAGAAAGAGGAAAGAACAGAGGGCATCCAGAGAAGGATAAGACACATGCGAATCCAGAGAGAGGAGACAACAGAAGGGCATTCGGGAGAGTAGAGAACAGAAAGGCATCGGGAGAGAGGAGAAGACAGAAGGTCATCCAGAGAGCGGAGATGACAGAAGGGCATCCAGATTGAGGAAAAGAAAAATAGGGAATGCAGAGAGAGGAGAGAACAGAAGTGCATCATGAGAGGAG
Organism: Arvicanthis niloticus; assembly: GCF_011762505.2. Taxonomy (NCBI): domain Eukaryota; kingdom Metazoa; phylum Chordata; class Mammalia; order Rodentia; family Muridae; genus Arvicanthis; species Arvicanthis niloticus. The sequence goes on along the minus strand of NW_023045149.1, from coordinate 181,458 downwards.
ATGGCAGAAGGGTATGCTGAGAGAGGAGAGAACAGAAGGGCATCCAGAAAGAGTAGAGAACAGAAGGACATCAAGAGAGAGTAGAAGACAGAAGGGAATCCAGAGAGAGGAGAGGACAGAAGGACATCCCAAGAGAGTAGAGGACAGAAGTTCATCCAGAGAGAAGAGAAAACAGAAGGGCATCCACAGAGTAGAGAAAACAGAAGGGCTTCAAAACAGAGGAGAGTACAGAAAGGCATCTAGAAAGAGGAGAAGAGAGAAGGCATCCAGATGGAGAAGAGGACCGATGGGCATCCTGAGAGATGAGAGGACATAAGGCATTGAGGGAGAGAAGAGAAGGGAAGGGCATCCAGAGAGAAGAGACAACAGAAGGGCATCTAGAGAAAGCAGAAAACAGAAGGGCATCCAGAAAGAGAAGACAGAAGGGCATCCAGAGAGAGGAGAGCAAAGAAGGGCATCCACATAAAACTGTACAGAAAGCCCCACAGAGAGAAGTGAAGACAGAAGTACATCTAGATAGAGGAGAGTACAGAAGGGCATCCAGAAAGAGGAGAGAACAGAAGTGCATTCAGAGAAGGAGAAGACAGAAGCGAATCCAGAGAGAGGAGAGAACAGAAGGGCATTCGAAGAGAGGAGAGAACAGAAGAACATCGGGAGAAAAAAGAAGACAAAAGGTCATCCAGATAGAGGAGATGACAGAAGGGCATCCAGAGAGAGGAAAAGAAAAATAAGGAATGCAGAGAGAGGAGAGAACAGAAGTGCATCCTGAGAGAGGAGACGACAGAAGTGTATGCGGAGAGAGGAGAGAACAAAAGAGCATCCAGAAATAGGAGAGAACAGACGGGCTTCAAGAGAGAGGAGATTACAGAAGGGAATCCAGAGAGAGGAGAGGACAGAAGGACATTCTGAGAGAAGAGAGAAGCACAACCAGAGAGATGAGAGAACAGGAGAGAATGCAGAAAGAGGAGAAAACACAACCTGATCCAGATACAGCAGAAGACTGAAGAACATCCAGAGAGAGAAAAGTACTGAAAGGCATCCGGGGAGAGGAGAGGAGAATGGCATCCAGTGAGAGGAGAGAAAAAAAGGGCATCCAATATTAGGGGAAAACAGAAGGGAATCCAGAGAGAGGAGAGAACAGAAGGGCATCCAGACAGAGGAGAAGACAGAAGGGAAGTCGGAGAGAGGAGAGGATAGAAGGGCATGCAGAATGAGGAGAAGACAGAAGGGCATACAGAGAGAGGAGAGAACAGAAGGGCATCCAGAGAGAGGAGAAAACAGAAAGCCCTTCCAGAGTGAGGAGAAGGCAGAGGGGCATCCGGAGAGAGGAGAGAAGAGAGGGGCATCCAGAAAAATGTGAGAATAGAAGGGCATCCAGAGTGAGGAGAGAACAGAAGGGCATTCAGGGAGAGGAGAAGAGAGAAGGCATTTAGGTGGAGAAGTGTATCGACGGGCATCCAGAGAGAGGAGAGGACGGAAGGCATTCAGGGAGAGAACAGAACAGAAGGACATCCAGAGAGAAGAGAGGACAGAAGGACATCTAGACAGAGCAGAGAACAGAAGGGCATCCAGAAAGAGGAGAAGAAAGAAGGGCATCAGGAGACAGGAGAAGACAGAAGCGCATCCAGAGAGAGGAGAGCAAAGAATGGGATCCACATAAAATAGTACAGAAGGCCATCCAGAGAGGGGAGAATACAGAAGGGCATCTAGATAGAGGAGAGTACAGTAGGGCATCCAGAAAGAGCAGAGAACAGAAAGGCATCCAGAGAAGGAGAAGACAGAAGTGAATCCAGAGAGAGGAGAGAACAGAAGGACATCCAGAGAGAGGAAAACAAAAATAGGGAATGCAGAGAGAGGAGAGAACCGAAGTGCATCCTGAGAGAGGGGACGACAGAAGGGTATGCGCAGAGAGTAGAGAACAGACGGGCATCCAGAAATAGGAGAGAACAGAAGGGCATCAAGAGAGAGGAGAAGACAGAAGGAAATACAGAGAGAGGAGAGAAGAGAAGGGCATCCAGACAGAGGATAAGACAGAATGGAATCCAGAGAGATGAGAGGACAGATGGGCATCCAGAGAAAGGAGAGTACAGAAGGGAATCCAGAGAGAGGAGAAGACAGAAGGTAATACAAAGGGAGGAGAGAACAGACGGGCATTTAGAGACAGGGTAAGACAGAAGGGCATCCAGAGAGGAGAGGACAGAAGGGCATCCAGAAAGAGAAGAGAACAGAAGGGCATCTAGAGAAAGGACAGAACACAAGGTCATCTAGAGAGAAGAGAACATAAGGTCATCCAGAGAGAGGAGATGACAGAAGGGAATCCAGAGAGAGGAAACGAAAAATCGTGAATCCAGAAAAATGAGAGAACAGAAGTGCATCCAGAGAGAGGAGAAGACAGAAGGGCATCCAGTAAGAGGAGATTATAGAACGGCATCCAGAGAGAGAAGACAGAAGAAAATCCAGAGAGAGGAGAGAACAGAAGGGCATCTAGATAGAGGAGAGACCAGAATGGCATCCAGAGAGAGGAGAAGACAGAAGAGCATCTGGAGAGAGGAGAGAACAGAAGGGCACCCAGAAAGAGGAGAGAACAGTACGGCATCAAGAAAAAGGAAAAGACAGAAGATAATCCAGAAATAGGAGAGAACAGAAAGGTATCCAGAGAGAGGAGAGAGTAGAAGGGCATCCAGAGAGAGGAGAAGACAGAAGGTCATCCGGATAGAGGAAGAACAGTAGGGCATCCAGAGACAGGATAGAGGAGAAGGGCGTCCAGAGAGAGGAGAAGACAGAAGGGCATCCGGATAGAGGAAGAACAGAAGGGCATCCAGAGAGAGGACACAAAATAATGGTATCCAGAGAGAAGAGGACGAGGACACAAGGGCATCCAAAAAGGGGAGAGAGCAGAAGGGCATCCAGACAAGGAAAAGACAGAAGCGAATCCAGAGGCATGAGAGAACAGAAGGGCATCCAGAGGGAAGACAGTACAGAAGGGCATCTAGAGATAGCAGAGAACAGAAGGGCATCCAGAAAGAGAAGAAGACAGAAGGGCATCCGAAAATAGGAGAAGACAGAAGGGCATCCAGAGAGAGGTGAGCAAAGAAGGGCATCCACATAAAATAGTACAGAAGGGCATCCAGGGAGAGGAGAAGACAGAAGGGCATCTAGATAGAGGAGAGTACAGTAGATCATCCAGAAAGAGAAGAGAACAGAAGGGCATCAAGAGAAGGAGAAGATAGAAGCAAATACCGAGAGAGGAGAGAACAGAAGGGCATCCAGAGAGAGGAAAAGAAAAATAGGGAATGCAGAGAGAGGAGAGAACAGAAGTACATCCTGAGAGAGGAGACGACAGAAGGGCATGCGGAGAGTGGAGAGAACAGAAGGGCATCCAGAAAGAGGAGAGAACAGAAGGGCATCAACAGAGAGGAGAAGACAGAAGGGAATCTCCGAGAAAGAGAGAACAGAAGCACATCCAGAGAGATGAGAGAACAGGAGAGAATGCAGAAAGAGGAGAAAACACATCCTGATCCAGAGACAGCAGAAGACTGAAAATCATCCAGAGAGAGAAGAGGACTGAAGGGCATCCGGGGAGAGGAGAGGAGAATGGCATCCAGTGAGAGGAGAGAAAAGAAGGGCATCCAATATTAGGGGAGAACAGAAGGGAATCCAAAGAGACGAGAGAACAGAAGGGCATCCAGACAGAGGAGAAGACAGAAGGAAAGAAGGAGAGAGGAGAGAACAGAAGTGCATCCAGAAAGAGAAAAGAGAAGAAGGGCATCCAGAGAAAGGAGAGGACACAAGGGAATGCAAAGAGAGGAGAGAACAGAAGGGCATTCGGAGAGAGGAGAAGACAGAAGGGCATCCAGATAGGAGAGGACAGAAGGGCATCCGGAAAGAGAAGAGAACAGAAGGGCATCCAGAGAGTGGAGAGAGTAGAAGGGCATCCAGAGAGAAGAGGACACAAGGGCATCCAGAGAGAGGAGAGAACAGAAGGGCATCCAGAGAAGGAGAAGACAGAAGCGAATCCAGAGGGAGGACAGAACAGAAGGGCATTTGTAGAAAGGAGAGAACAGGTGGGCATCGGGAAGGAGGAGAAGACAGAAGGTCATCCAGAGAGAGGAGATGACAGAAGGACATCCAGAGAGAGAAAAAAATAGGGAATCCAGAAAGAGGAGAGAAGAGAAGTGCATCCAGAGTGAGGAGAAGACAGAAGGGCATCCCGAGAGAGGAGAGGATAGAACAGCATCCAGAGAGAGGAGAAGACAGAAGGGAATCCAGAGAGAGGAGAGAACAGAAGGGCATCCAGAGAGCATAAAAGAAAGAAAGGCATCCATAGAGAGTAGAGAATAGAATGATATCCAGAGAGTGGAGAAGACAGAACAACATCCAGAGAGAGGAGAGAACATAAGGGCATCCAGAGAGAATATATGACAGAGGGGCATGTAGAGAGAGCAGAGAACAGAAGGTTATCCAGAAAGAGGAGCAGACAAAAGGGTATCAGGAGATATGAGAAGACAGAAGGGAATCCAGACAGAGGAGAGGACAGACGGACATCTCAAGAGAAGAGCGAGCACAAGGGCATCCATAGAGAAGAGAGGATGTAAGGGCATCCACAGAAAAGTTTACAGAAGGACATACAGAGAGAGGAGAAGACAGAAGGGCATCTAGATAGAGGAGAGAACAGAAGGGCATCCAGACAGGGAAGAAGAGAGAAGGGGTTCCAGAGAGTGGAGAGAACAGAAGGGAATCTGGAAAAAGGAGAAGAGAGAAGGCATCTAGATGGAGAAGAGGACAGACGGGAATCCTGAGAAAGGAGAGGACAGAAGGGCATCAAGAGAGAAAAGATGTTGAATTTTGTCAAATGCTTTCTCAGCATCTAGTGATATGACCATGTGGTTTTTCTCTTTGAGTTTATTTATGTAGTGGATTACATTGATGGATTTCCGAATAGTGAACCATCCCTGCATTCCTGGGATAAAGCCTACTTGATCTTGATGGATCATTGTTTTGATGTGTTGTTGGATTCGGTTTGCGAGAATTTTATTGAGTATTTTTGCATCAATATTCATAAGAGAGATTGGTCTGTAGTTCTCTTTCTTTGTTGGGTCTTTCTGTGGTTTAGGTATGAGTGTAATGGTAGCTTCATAGAATGAATTGGGTAGTGTTCCTTCTGTTTCTATTAGATGGAATAACTTGAAGAGGATTGGTATTAGGTCTTCCTTGAAGGTCTGAAAGAATTCTGCACTGAAACCATCTGGCCCCGGACATTTTTTGGTGGGAAGATTTTTAATGACTGTGTCTATTTCTTTAGGCGTTATGGGACTGTTTAGGTGGTTTATCTGCTCCTAGTTTAACTTTGGTACCTGGTATCTATCTAGAAAATTGTCCATTTCCTCCAGATTTTCCCATTTTGTTGAGTATAGGCCTTTGTAGTAGGATCTGATAATTTTTTTAATTTCCTCTGTTTCTGTTGTTATGTCCCCCTTTTCAGTTCTGATTTTATTAATTTGAATGCTGTCTCTGCGCCCTTCGGTTAGTCTGGCTAAGGGTTTGTCTATCTTGTTGATTTTCTCAAAGAACCAGCTACTGGTTTTGTTGATATTTTGTATAGTTCTTTTTGTTTTGACTTGGTTGATTTCAGCCCTGAGTTTGACTATTTCCTGCCATCTACTCCTCTTGGGTATACTACCTTCTTTTTGTTCTAATGCTTTCAGGTTTGCTGTCAAGATGTTGATGTATGCTCTTTCCACTTTCTTTTTATGAGCACTTAGAGCTATGATTTTTCCTCTTAGTACTGCTTTCAATGAGTCCCACATGTTTTGATATGATGTGTCCTCATTTTCAATTAAATCTAAAAAGTCTTTCATTTCTTTCTTAATTTCTTCCTTGACCAAGTTATCATTGAGTAGAGCATTGTTCAGTTGCCAAGTGTATGTGGGTTTTCTGATGTTTTTGTCTATGTCAAAGACAAGTCTTAATCCATGGTGGTCTGATAAGGTGCTGGGGATTATTTCAATCTTTTTGTATCTGTTGAGGCCTGTTTTGTGACCAATTATATGGTCTATTTTCGAGAAGGTACCATGTGGTGCTGAGAAGAAGGTGTATTCTTTTGTTTTAGGATGAAATGTTCTATAGATGTCAGTTAAGTCCAATTGGTTCATAACTTCTGTTAGTTTCATTGTGTCTCGATTTAGTTTCTGTTTCCATGATCTGTCCATAGCTGAGAGTGGGGTGTTGAAATCTCCCACTATTATTGTGTAGGGTGCAATGTATGCTTTAAGTTTTAGTAAAGTGTCTTTTATGTATGTGGGTGCCCTTACATTTGGGGCATAGATGTTGAGAATTGCAAGTTCCTCTTGGTACATTTTTCCTTTCATGAATATGAAGTGTCCTTCTTTATCTTTTTTGATTACTTCTGGTTGAAAACTGATTTTATTTGATATTAGAATTGCTACTCCAGCTTGTTTCTTGGGACCATTTGCTTGGTAGATTGTTTTCCAACCTTTTACTCTGAGGTAGTGTCTGTCCTTTCCACAGAGGTGCGTTTCCTGAATGCAGCAAAATGTTGGGTCCTGTTTACGTATCCAGTCTGATAGTCTATGTCTTTTTACTGGAGAATTGAGTCCATTGATATTAAGAGATATTAAGGAAAAATGAGTGTTGTTTCCTGTTATTTTTGTTATTGGCAGTGGAGATATGTTTGTGTAGCTACCTTCTTTTACGGTTTTTGGAAGATTACTTTCCTGCTTTTTCCAGGTTGTAGTTTCCCTCCTTGTGATGGAGTTTTCCACCAATTATCCTTTGAAGTGCTGGGTTTGTGTTGAGATACTGTGTAAATTTGGATTTGTCATGGAATATTTTGGTTTCTCCATCAATAATGATTGACAGTTTTGCTGGGTATAGTAGTCTGGGCTGACATTTATGTTCTTTTAGGGTCTGTATGATATCAGTCCAGGATCAACATCCCTTCATGTTAAAAGTCTTGGAAAGATCAGGAATACAAGGCCCATATCTAAACATAGTAAAAGCAATATACAGCAAGCCAGTAGCCAACATCAAACTAAATGGAGAGAAACTTGAAGAAATCCCACTAAGATCAGGGACTAGGCAAGGCTGCCCACTCTCACCTTACCTATTCAATATAGTACTGGAAGTCTTAGCTAGAGCAATTAGACAACAAAAGGAAGTCAAAGGGATACAGATAGGAAAGGAAGAAGTCAAAATTTCACTATTTGCAGATGATATGATAGTATACTTAAGTGAACCTAAAACTTCCACCAGAGAACTCCTAAACCTGATAAACAACTTTAGCAATGTGGCTGGATATAAAATCAACTCAAACAAATCAGTAGCCTTCCTCTACTCAAAGGATAAACAGGCAGAGAAAGAAATCAGGGAAATGACACCCTTCACAATAGCCACGAATAAAATAAATTATCTTGGAGTGAATCTAACAAAGCAAGTGAAAGATCTGTATGACAAGAACTTCAAGTCTCTCAAGAAAGAAATTGAAGAAGATCTCAGAAGATGGAAAGATCTCCCATGCTCCTGGATTGGCAGGATTAATTTAGTAAAAATGGCTATCCTGCCAAAAGCAATCTACATATGCAATGCAATACCCACCAAAATTCCAAATCAATTCTTCATAGAGATAGAAAGAGCAATTTACAAATTCATTTGGAATAACAAAAAACCTAGGATCGCGAGAACTATTCTCAACAATAAAAGAACCTCTGGGGGAATCACCATTCCGGACCTCAAACTGTACTACATAGCAGTAGTGATAAAAACTGCTTGGTATTGGTACAGAGACAGAAAGGACGATCAATGGAACAGAATTGAAGACCCAGAAATGAACCAGCATACCTATGGTCACTTGATATTTGACAAGGGAGCTAAATTCATCCAGTGGAAAAAGGACAGCATTTTCAACAAGTGGTGCTGGCTCAACTGGAGGTCAACATGTAGAAGAATGCAAATTAATCCATTCTTATCTCCTTGCACAAAGCTCAACTCCAAGGGGATAAAGGACCTTCACATAAAGCCAGGTACACTGAAAATATTAGAAGAGAAGTTGGGGAAGACCCTCGAATACCTAGGCACAGGGGAAAAGTTCCTGAACAGAACACCAATGGCTTATGCTCTAAGATCAAGAATCGACAAACGGGACCTCATCAAATTGCAAAGCTTCTGTAAGGCAAAGGACACTGTCAACAAGACAAAACAGCAACCAACAGATTGGGAAAAGATCATTACCAATCCTACATCTGATAGGGGGCTAATATCTAATATTTACAAAGAACTCAAAAAATTAGACGCCAAACAACAAAATAACCCCATTAAAAAATGGGGTACAGAGCTAAACAAAGAATTCTCAACTGAGGAAACTCGAATGGCCGAGAAGCACCTTAAGAAATGCTCAACATTCTTAGTCATCAGGGAAATGCAAATCAAAACAACACTGAGATACCACCTCACACCAGTCAGAATGGCTAAGATCAAAAACTCAGGTGATAGTAGATGCTGGCGAGGATGTGAAGAAAGAGGAACACTCCTGCATTGTTGGTGGGGTTGCAAGCTGGTACAACCACTTTGGAAGTCAGTCTGGTGGTTCCTCAGAAAATTGGACATAGCACTACCTGAGGACCCAGCTATACCACTTCTGGGTATATACCCAGAAAATGCCTCAACAAATAACAAAGACATATGCTCCACTATGTTCATAGCAGCCCTATTTATAATAGCCAGAAGCTGGAAAGAACCCAGATGCCCTTCAACAGAGGAATGGATACAAAAAATGTGGTACATTTACACAATGGAATATTACTCAGCTATTAAAAATAATGAATTCGAGAAATTCTTAGGTAAATGGATGGATCTAGAAAATATCATCCTGAGTGAGGTAACCCAATCACAAAAGAACACACATGGTATTTACTCACTGATAAGCGGAGATTAGCCCAAAAGTTTGAAACAACAAAGATTCAACTACCAGACGACATGAAGCTCATGAAGAAGAAAGAACAAGTGAGGATGCCTAGGTCTTTCTTAGAAGAAGTAACTAAATAACCAAGGGAGCAAATATGGAGACAAAGTGTGGGTCAGAATCTGAAGGGGGGGGTTGTAGGGAGACCATTGTGTCTGGGTATTCATTCCATAGGCAGTCACCAAAAATAGACGCTGATAGGGATGTCAGGATGGGAAAGCTGACAGCAGCCTGATAAGGCTGTCCCCTTAGAGGTCTCTCAGAGTCGGACATATCCAGAGACAGATACCCACAGCTATCCATTAATCTGATCAAAGTTCCCAATGGAGGAGTTAGAGAGTAAATTGAAGGAACCGTGAACCATAAGGGCTGGTGGCCCTGTGAGGAGAGCAAGAATACCAACCAGCCAGAGCTCCCCAGGGTCTAAACCACCAACCCAGGAGCACATAGGGAGAGACACATGACTCCAGCTGTATATGTAGGGGAGGATGGCCCTGTTGGGCATAGATGGGAGACAAGATCATTGGTACCCTGAAGGCTGAGCACTGAGGGGGGAGAATCTGAGGGTGGGGAGGGAGGCTGGGGGTAGGTGGGTAAACACCTTCATAGAGGCAGGAGGAGGGGGGATGGGATAAGGGGTTCCTGGGTGGTGGGGGAAATATGGTAAGGGGATAAAATTTGAAATGTAAATATTATATCCAATAAAAGAGGGGAAAAATAGAAAAGTGGTTAGAACCAACATTCTTAATAAAATGTCAGCCCTCTTTAAAAAAAAAAAACTATCTTGATACTAAAATTTGTTTTGAGAATTGTATATTGTAGAATGATAAGCCTTGGTGTATCTACTCAACAAGCAAGCTGGGCAGACCTGCTCAAACCTCTGAGGTCCATGAATTCCATCTGGAGGCAGCGAAGACACAGCATCAGAGGATTGTCAACTTGCTCTCCCCCTCCACTCCTCTTCTAATATCTCAACACCCATAATCAGCTTGAAGAAGCTAATGATGAGTCAGAGCCCCTATTCCCTGGGCATGGGGACTAAGGTGGTAAATGTTGGGCTGTCTCCCTAGGGAAAAGTAGTGGTTTTGTCGGAATAGAGAGGATTAGCTAGGGTTTATTGCATAGCCATAACCTATTAGTAGAAATCTGTATAATTAATATCAAGATGAAGATATAAATTCTTAAATGGCACCAATTTACTTTGTTTACAAATTTTAAGGTTTTCATTGGCATGAGCTTCTTAGTGATATAAGAGTGAGATGAATATTGTTACTCTCATAGGCATTGTACCAGTATAACACACTTAGGAATACAAAGCTTAGACCCAGTCCTTCTTTAACTTTTTTAACTGATTTGAGATTTTCAGCCTGTGAGTTAAGGGACTATAGCAAATTCATGACTTGGAGTTTATTATAAGGGTGTTCTCTATGTTTTATTTAGAAATAGCTGAGTGGAGTTAACAGGCAACAGTCCAGATTACCTTACATGGATAGCTGGTTTTCAAAACATCAGAAATCCTTAGAATTGACATGACAAACATTTCAGTATTAATGTTCATTTTCATTAGAGACCTGTCTGCTCCGGACAGCTTCCTATGTTAAATTCTAAGAAGAAATTGAGCATCCTTGGTGTTACTCCAGTTGTGGTGAGACAGCCACTAGGCAAGAATTGCCACTTTCCTTCTACAGACAAATTACTGTCCAGAAAAGGACACACTTGCAGAATAGTCGACTGATTATATCTGCCTAGACAGAGTAATCAGCCCTTAATAATTCTGCAGCACTAAGGTCTGTCAGATGATCCTGGGCCAGAAGACAGAAGAACAGATGCTCCAACGTTTTGAAGTAGAGCGAGTGTCCAGGTGTTCAGAGGTCTCTATAAATTGGCTAAGTTTTAGAAGCTACGCTTTGTGCTTCCCACAATTATAGTCAACTCAGTCATTCTGGATTTCTGATGGGGTTGAAAACTTATAGCTATTTACTTTGAGAGAAAAGATCTGAGTGTATGGTCATCAGCTGACATTCACCCTAAAGCCAAGGAAAAAGCCAGGTTCAGAACTAAGTGTTTTAGTTAGGATAGATGACAGAGGTGCTGGTTAGTCAACAAAAGGATGGACTGGGTATTAGGACTATCTTGTACCTCACTGGTACAAATAGGCATAATTATGCTCTAATTGTATTTTGAGAGAAAAGTTTCCTTTTAACAGGAAGGGTGATGTGTAGAAGGAGCTAAGGTGGGAGGAGTACTGAGAGGAAGAAAGGAGTAAGAAGAGGAGAAGAAGAAGGAGAGGAGAAGCTAGGTGATGAAAGAGAGATAGAGGGGGGAGACAGGGAAGCAGATGTTCATGTATCTCCACCAGTCAAAGATAGTTGATATATCTAGGTTGGGTAGTGGGTTACACCTCTGATTGAACAATACCAAACTTATAAAGCCTATGATTAACATTTCTTAAAAAAATGTATAAATGCAAAAAGGAAAAGGGGGCATGGGATAGGGGTTTTCTAAGGGGGGGAATGGGGAAACGGGATGGTATCTGAAGTGTAAATGAAAGATCTAATAAAAAAAAGAAAAAAAGAGAGAGAGAAAAGATAACAGAAGGGCATCTAGAGAGAGCAGAGAACAGATGTGCATCCAGAAAGAGGAAAAGACAGAAGGGCATTGGGAGGTAGGAGAAGACAGAAGGGCATCCAGAGAGAGGAGAGGACAGAATCGCCGCCAGAAAGAAGAGAGAAGATAAGGGTATGCAGAGACAGGAGAGGACAGAAGGGCAACCACAGAAAAGAGTACAGAATGCCATACAGAGACAAAAGAATAGACAAGGACATCTAGATAGAGGAGAGAAAAATGAGAGAACTGTAGGGCATCCAGAGTGAGGAGAGAACAGAAGGGCATTGAGAGAGATGAGAGAGCAGAAGGGCACCCAGACAGGGGAGAGGACAGAAGGGAATCCAGAGAGATTAGCAGACAAACGGGCATCCAGAGAGAGACTGAGTACAGAGGTGAATCTAGAGAGAGGAGAGAACAGAAGAGCATACAGAGAGAGGAGAAGACAGAAGGGTATACAGAGACATGAGAGGACAGATGTGCATCCAGAGAGAGGAGAGAACAGAAAGCCATCCAGAGTGAGGAGAAGGCAGAAGGGCATCCAGAGAGAGGAGAGAACAGAGGGGCATCCAGAAAAAGGAGAGAACAGAAGGGCATCCAGAGTGATTAGTAAACAAAAGGACATTCAGAGAGAAGAGAGAACCGAAAGTCATCCAGAGACAGGAGAGTACAGAAGGGCATCCAGAGAGAGGAGAGCACAGAAGGGCATACGGCGAGTCGAGAGAACAGATGGGCATCCAGAGAGAATAGAGGACAGAAGGGCATCTAGAGAGAGGAGAGAAGAGAAAGGCATCCAGAGTGAGGAGAAGACAAAAAGGGAATCCAGAGAGAGAAGAGAACAGAAGGGCAATCCAGAGAGAGGATAGAACAGAAGGGTATCAAAAGAAACTGAGAGGACAAAAGGGCATTCAGAGAGAGGAGAGAACAGAAGGGCCTCCAGAGAAAGGATAAGACAGAAGGGCATCCAGAGAGAGGAGAAGACAGAAGGGCATACGAAGACAGAAGAGAACAGAAGGGCATCCAGAAAAAGGAGACGACAGAAGGGCATTCTGAATGAGGAGAGAACAGAAGGGCGTCCAGAAAGAGGAGAGAACAGAAGGGCATCCAGAGAGAGGAGAATACAGAAGGGCATCCAAAGAGAGGAGAGAATAGAAGGGCATCCAGAGAGAGGAAACGACACAAGGGCATTCAGAGAGAGGAGTTGACAGAAGGGCATTGGAAAGAGAAGGGAACAGAAGGGCATGCCGAGAGAGACGAGGACCCAAGGGCATCCAGAAAAATGAGAGAAATGTAGGGCATCCAGAGTGAGGATAGATCAGAAGGGCATTAAGAGAGATGAGAGAGCAGAAGGGCATCCAGAGATAGGAGAGGACAGACAGAAATCCAGAGAGATTAGAGGACATAATGGGCATCCAGTGAGAGGCGAGTACAGAGGTGAATCCAGAGAGAGGAGAGAACAGAAGGGCATCCAGTATGGAGAAGACAGAAGAGAATCCAAAGAGAGGAGCGAAGGGAAGACCATACAGAAGAGAGGAGAAGACAAAAGGGTATAGAAAGAGAGGAAATGACAGATGTGCATCCAGAGAGAGGAGAGAACAGAAAGCCATCCAGAGTGAGGAGAAGGCAGAAGGGCATCTGGAGAGATGAGAGAACAGAGGGGCATCCAGAAAAAGGAGAGAACAGAAGGGCATCCCGAGTGATTAGTGAACAGAAGGGCATTCAGAGAGAGGAGAGAGCAGAAGGACATCCAGAGAGAGGAGAGCACAGAAGGGCATCTGGGAAGTTGAGAGAACAGATGGGCATCCAGAGAGAATAGAGGACAGAAGGGCATCTAGAGAGAGGAGAGAAGAGAAGGTCATCCAGAGTGAGGAGAAGACAAAAAGGGAATCCAGAGAGAGGAGAGAACAGAAGGGCATCGAGAGAGAGGAGAGAACAGAAGGGTATCAAGAGAGAGGAGAGGACAAAAGGGCATTCAGAGAGAGGAGAGAACAGAAGGGCATCCGGAGAAAGGATAAGACATAAGGGCATCCTGAAAGAGGTGAGAACAGCAGAGCATCCAGAAAGAGGAGAGAACAGAAGGGCATCCAGAAAGAGGAGAATACAGTAGGAAATCCAGAAAGAGGTGAAACAGAAGGGCATTCAGAGAGAGGACATGACAAAAGGGCAGTCCGAGAGAGGAGTTGGTAGAAGGGCATCAGAAAGAGAAGAGAACTGAAGGGCATGCAGAGAGAGAAGAGGACACAAGGTCATCCAGAGAGAGGAGAATACACAAGTGCATCCAGAGAGAGGAGAGTACAGAAGGGAATCAAGAGCAAGGAGAGGACATAAAGGCATCCAGAGAGAGGAGAGAGCAGAAGGGCATCCAGAGAGAGAAGAAATTAGAAGGGAATCCAGAGAGAGGAGAGAACAGAAGGGCATCCAGAGAGAGGAAAGTTCAGAAGGGCAATCAGAGAGAGAAGAGGACACAAGGGCATCCAGAGAGAGGAGAGAACAGAAGGGCATCCAGAGAGAGGAGAGAACAGAAGGGCATCCAGAGAGAGGAGAGAACAGAAGGGCATCCAGAGAAAGGAGAAGACAGAATGGCATCCAGAGACAGGAGAAGACAGAAGAGCATCCAGAGAGAGGAGAGAACAGAAGGGCATTCAAAGAAAGGAGAAGACAGAACAGAAGCAGTAGAGATGAGAGAACAGAAGGGCATAAGGAGAGAGGAGAAGACAGAGAGAGGATAGGACATAAGGAAATCCCGAGAGAAGAGAGAACAGAAGCACATCCGGAGAGATGAGAGAACATTAGAGAATCCAGAAATAGGAGAGAACAGAAGCCCATCCAGAGTGAGCAGAAGACTGAAGGACATCCAGAGAGAGAAGAGGACTGAAGGATATCCGGAGAGAGAAGAAGACAGAAGGGCATCTAGAGAGAGGAGAGGACAGAATGGCCTCCAGTGTGAGGATAGAACAGAAGGGCATCTAGAGAGAAGAGAAGACAAAGGATATCCAGAGTGAGGAGAAAATTGTCTGGAATAGAGAGAGAGGAGAAGACAGAAGGGCAGCCGGAGAGATGAGTGAACAGAAGGGCATAGGGAAAGAGGAGAAGACATAAGGGCATCCAGAGAGATGAGAGGACAGAAGGGCATCCAGAGAGAGTAGAGCACAGAAGGGTATCCAGAGAAACAAGAGAACAGAGAGGCATCCAGAGAGAATACAGAACAGAAGGGCATCTAGAGAGAGGAGAGAAGAGGAGGGCATCCAATGAGAGGAGAATACAAAAAGAGAATCCAAAAAGAGGAGAGAAGAGAAGGGAATCCAGAGAGAGGAGAGGACAAAAAGGCATCCAGAGGGAGGTGAAGACAGAAGAACATCCAGAGAGAAGAGAGTGAAGAAGCACATCCAGAGAGTGGAGAGTACATAAGGGATCCATTCATGGAGAGAAGTGGTCAGAAGGGCATCCAGAAAGAGGAGAGAACAAAAGGGCATTCAGAGAGAGGAGAAGACAGAAACATATCCACAGAGAGAAGGGAAAAGAAGGGCATCCAGAGAGAGGAGAAGACAGAAGGGCATCGGGAGAGAGAAGAAGACAGACGGGCATCCAGAGAGAGGGGAGGACAGAATGGCCTCCAGAAAGAAGAGATTGCAGAAGGGCATCCAGACAGAGGAGAGAGCAGAAGGGTATCCAGAGAAAAGATTAAAGAAGGCCATCCTTAGAGAAAAGAAGACAGAAGGACATCTAGAGAGAGAAGAGAAAAGAAGGGCATCGAGAGAGCAGAGAAGACAGAAGGGCTTCCAGAGAGGGGAGAGAACAGAAGGGCATCCGGAAAGAGGAGAAAAGAGAAGGCATCTAGATCTAGAAGAGTACAGACAGGCATCCTGAGAGATGAGAGGACAGAAGGGCATCCTGGATGAGAAGAGAACAGAAGGGCATCCAGAGAGAGGAGAAGGCAGAACGAAATCCAGAGAGAGGAGAGAACAGAAGGGAATTCAGAGAGAGGATAGAACAGAAAGGTATCCAGAGAGAGGAGAGGACAAAATGGCATACAGAGAAAGGAGAGAACAGAAGGGCCTCCAGAGAGAAGAGAAGGCAGAAGGGCATTCAGAGAGAGGAGAGAATATTAGGGCATGCAGAGAGAAAAGAAGACAGAAGGGAATCTACAGGGATTAGAGAATTGTAGGGCATCCAGATAGAGGAGAAGACAGAAGGACATTGGAAGAGAGGAGAGAAGAGAAGAACATCGGGAAAGAGGAGAAGAGAGAAGGGCATCCAGAGAGAGGAGATGAAAGAAGGGCATCCAGAGAGAAGAGAAGACAGAAGGGAATCCAGAGAGAGGAGAGAACTGAAGGGCATCCAGAGAGAGGAGAGAGCAGAAAGGCATTCAGAGAGAGGAGAAAACAGAAGAGCATCCGGATAGAGGAGAGAACAGAAGGGCATCCAGAAAGAGGAGAGAACAGAATGGCATCCAGAAGGAGGAGAAGACAGAAGGGAAACCAGAGATAGAGAAGACAAGGGCATTCGGAGAGAGGAGCAGACAGAAGAGCATCCAGAGAGGAGAGGACAGAAGGGCATCCAGAAAGAGAAGAGAACAGAAGGGCGTCCAGAGATAGGAGAGAACAGAAGGGCATCCAAAGAGAGAAGAGGACACAAGGTCATCCAGAGGGAGGAGAGAACAGAAGGGCCTCCAGAGAGAAGAGAGAGCAGAAGGGCATCCAGAGAGAGGAGAGTGAAGAAGGGCATCTAGAGAGTGGAGAGGACAGAAGGGATCCAGAGAGAGGAGAGAACAGAAAGCCATCCAGAGAGAGGAGAAGATAGAGGGGCATCCATGGAAAGAGGAGGTCATAAGGGTATCCAGAGAGAGGAGAAGACAGAAAAATATCCACAGAGAGAAGAGAACAGAAGGGCATCCAGAGAGCAGAGAAGACAGAAGGGCATCGGGATATAGACGAAGACAGAATGGCATCTAGAGACAGGAGAGGACAGAATGGCCTCCAGAGAGAAGAGAGAGCAGAAGGTCATCCAGAGAGAGGAGAGGGCAGAAGGGCATCCACAGAAAAGAGTAAAAAAAGTCCATACAGAGAGAGGAGAAGACTAGAAGGGCATCTAGATAGAGGAGCGAACAGAAGGGCACCTAGAGAGAGGAGAGAACAGAAGGGCATTGAGAGAGCAGAGAAGACAGAAGGGCTTCTAGAGAGAGGAGAGAACAGACGGGCATCCAAAAAATGGAGAAAAGAGAAGGCATCTAGACCTAGAAGAGGACAGACAGGCATCCTGAGAGATGAGAGGACAAAGGGCATCCAGGAAGAGAAGAGAACAGAAAGGCATCCAGAGAGAGGAGAAGGCAGAACAGAATCCAGAGAGAGGAGAGAACAGAAGGGCATCCAGAGAGAGAAGAGGACACAAGGGCAATCAGAGAGAGGATAGAAAAGTAGGGCATTTAGAGAGAGGATAGAATAGAAGGGTATCCAGAGAGAGGAGAGGACAAAATGGCATTCAGAGAAAGGAGAGAACAGAAGGGCCTCCAGTAGAAAGGAGAAGACAGAAGGGCATCCAGAGAGAGGAGTTGACAGAAGGGCATCCAGAGAGAATAGAAATGAGTAGGGAATCCATAGAGAGGAGAGAACAGAAAGGGATCCATAGAGAGGAGAAGACAGAAGGGAATCCTGAGGGAGGAGAGAACTGAAGGTAATCCAGAGAGAGGATAGAGCAGAAGGGCATACAGAGAGAGTAGAAGACAGAAGGGCATCCAGATAGAGGAGAGAACAGAAGGGCATCAAGAGAGAGTAGTGAGCAGAAGGGCATTTAGAGAGAGGAGAAAAGAGGAGGGCATCCGGAAAGACTATAGAACAGAAGTGAATCCAGAGAGAGGAGAATACAAAAGTGCATCCCGAGAGAGGAGAGAACAGAAGGGCATCCAGAAGGAGAAGAAAGCAGAAGGGAATCCCGAGAGAGGAGAGATCAGAACGGCATTCAGAGAGAGGAGAATACAGAAGGGCATACAGATAGGAGAGGACAGAAGGGCATCCCAGAAGAGAAGAGAACAGAAGGGCATTCATGAAGAGGAGAGAACAAAACGGAATCCAGCAAGAGGAGAGAGCAGAAGGGCATCCAAAAGAGGAGAAGTCAGAAGGGCATCTAGAATGAGGAGAGAAAAGAAGGGCATCCAGAGAGAGGAGAGAGCAGAAGGGCATCCAGAGAGAGGAGAGAGCAGAAATGCATCCGGAGAGAGGAGAGAACAGAAGGGCATCCGGAGAGAGTAGAGAACAGAAGGGCATCCAGAGATAGAGAGAGATGGTCATTCGGAATGGTAGAAGACAGAAGGCATCCAGAGAGGAGAGGACAGAAGGGCATCCAGAAAGAGAAGAGAACAGAAGGGCATCCAGAGATAGGAGAGAACAGAATGTCATCCAAAGAGAATAGAGGACACAAGGGCATCCAGAGAGAGGAGAGGACAGAATGGCCTCCAGAGAGAAGAGAGAGCAGAGGGCATACAGAGAGGAGAGGGCATAAGGGCATCCACAGAAAAGAGTAAAAAAGACCATACAGAGACAGGAGAAGACAGAAGGGCATCTAGATAGAGGAGTGAACAGAAGGGCATCTAGAGATAGGAGAGAACAGAAGGGCATCTGGAGAGCGGAGAAGACAGAAGGGCTTCCAGAGAGAGGAGAGAACAGAAGGGCATCCGGAGAGAGGAGAAAAGAGAATGCATCTAGACCTAGAAGAGGACAGACAGGCATCCTGAAAGACGAGAGGACAGAAGGGCATCCAGGAAGAGAAGAGAACAGAAAGGCATCCAGAGAGAGGAGAAGGCAGAACGGAATCCAGAGAGAGGAGAGAACAGAAGGGCATCCAGAGAGAGAAGAGGACACAAGGGCAATCAGAGAGAGGAGAGAACAGCAGGACATTCAGAGAGAGGATAGAACAGAAGTGTATCCAGAGAGAGGAGAGGACAAAATGGCATCTAGAGAAAGGAGAGAACAAAAGGGCATCCAGAGAAAGGAGAAGACAGAAGGGCATCTAGAGAGAGGAGAGGACAGAAGGGCATCCAGAGAGAGGAGAAGACAGAAGGGAATCCATAGAGAGGAGAGGAAAGAAGGGGATCCAGAGAGAGGAGAAGACAGAAGGGAATCCCGAGAGATGAGAGAACAAAAGGGAATCAAGAGAGAGGATAGAGCCGAAGGGCATACAGAGATAGTAGAAGACAGAAGGGCATCCAGATAGAGGAGAAGACATAAGTGCATTTGGAGAAAGGAGAGAACAGAAGGAAATCCGGAAAGAGAAGAGAATAGAAGGGCATCCTGAAGGAGGAGAAGACAGAAGAGAATCCAGAGAGAGGAAAGAACAGAAGGGCCTTCGGAGAGAATAAAAGACAGAAGGGCATCCAGAGATGAGAGGTCAGTAAGAGCATCCGGAAAGAGAAGAGAAGAAAAGGGCATCCAGAGAGAGGAGAGAACAGAAGGGCATCCAGAGATAGTAGAGAAGAGAAGGGTATCCATAGAGAGGAGAGGACAAAAGGGCATCCAGAGAGAGGAGAGAACAGAAGGACATCCAGAGAAAGGAGAAGACAGAAAGGCATCCAGAGAGAGGAGAGGACATAAGGACATCCCGAGAGAAGAGAGAAGAGAAGAACATCTAAAGAGATGAGAGAACATTAGAGAATACAGAAAGAAGAGAGAACAAAAGCACATGAATAGAGAGCAGAAGACTGAAGGACATCCAGAGAGAAAAAAGGACTGAAGGACATCCAGAGAGAGAAGATAGAAGGGCATCCAGAGAGAGGAGAGGACAGAATGGCATCCAGTAAGAGGAGAGAACAGAATGGTATCTAGAGAGAAGAGAAGACAAAAGGATATCCAAAGTGAGGAGAAAATTGTCAGCATCCAGAGAGAGGAGAAGACAGAAGGGTATCCAAAATGAGGAGAGAAAAGAAGGGCATCCAGAGAGAGAGGAGAGAGCATAAGGGCATCCAGAGAGAGGAGAAAACAGAACGGCATCCGGAAAAAGGAGAGAAGAGAAGGGCATTCAGTGAGAGAAGAGAGAAGTGCATACAGAAGGAGGAGAAGACAGAAGGGAATCCCGAGACAGGAGAGAACAGAAGGGCATTCGGAGAGAGGAGAAGACAGAAGGGCATCCAGAGAGGAGAAGACAGAAGTGCATCCAGAGAGAGAAGAGAACAGAAGGGCATCCAGAAAGAGGAGAGAACAGAAGAGCATCCAAAAGGAGGAGAAGTCAGAAGGCAATCCAGAGTGAGGAAAGAAGAGAAGTGCATTCAGAGAGTGTAGAAGACAGAAGCTCATCCAGAGAGAAGAGGACAGAAAGGCATCCAGAGAGAGGAGAGAACAAATGGGCATCCAGAGAGAGGAGAGAACAGAAGGGCATCCAGAGAAAGGAGAAGACAAAAGGGCATCCAGGGAGAGTAGAGGACATAAGGACATCTTGAGAGAAGCAAAAACAGAGGCACATCTAGAGAGATGAGAGAACATTAGAGAATCCAGAAAGAGGAGAGGGCAGAAACCCATCCAGAGAAAGCAGAAGACTGAAGGACATCCAGAGAAAGAAGGGGACTGAAGGGCATCAGGTGAGAGTAGAAGACAGAAGGGCATCCAGAGAGAGGAGAGAACAAATGGGCATCCAGAGAGAGGAGAGAACAGAAGGGCATCCAGAGAAAGGAGAAGACAGAAGGGCATCCAGAGAGAGGAGAAGCCATAAGTACATACTGAGAGAAAATAGAATAGAGGCACATCTACAGAGATGAGAGAACATTAGAGAATCCAGAAAGAGGAGAGGACAGAAGCCCATCCAGAGAGAGCAGATGACTGAAGGACATCCAGAGAAAGAAGAGGACTGAAGGGCATCAGGAGAGAGTAGAAGACAGAAGGGCATACAGAGAGAGGAGAGGACAGAATGGCATCCAGTGACAGGAGAGAACAGAAGGGCAAATAGAGAGAAGAGAAGAAAGAAGGATATGCAGAGTGAGGAGAAAATTGTCAGGCATCCAGAGAGAGGAGAAGACAGAAGTGCATCGGGAGAGACTAGGGAGCAGAAGGGCATTCGGAGAGAGGAGAGGACTGAATGGCATCCAGAGAGAGGAGAAGACAATAGGTGATCCAGAGAGAGTAGAGAACAGAAGGGCATCCAGAAAGAAGAGAGAGCAGAAGGGCATCCAGAAAGAGGAGAAGACAGAAGGGAAGCTGGAGATCGAGGAAACAGAAGGGCCTAGGGAGAGAGGAGAAGACAGAAGGGCATCCAGAGAGAGGAGAGTACAGAAGGGCATCCAGAGGGAGGAGAAAACAGAAGGGCATCCAGAGAGAGAAGAGAATAGAATGGCATCCATAAATAGGAGAAGAGAGGAGGCATCCAGATGGAGAAGATGACCGATGGGCATCCTGAGAGAGGAGAGGACAGAAGTGCATTCAGGGAGAGAAGAGAACAGAAGGGCATCCAGCGAGAGAAGAAGACAGAAGGGTATCTAGAGAGAGCAGAGAACAGAAGGGCATAAGGAGAGAGGAGAAGACAGAAGGGCATCCAGAGAGAGGAGAGGACAGAAGGGCATCTAGAGAGAGGAGAAGACAGAACGCATCCGGAAAGAGGAGAGAAAAGAAGGGCATCCAGAGAGAGGAGAAGACAGAAGGGAAGTCGGTGAGATGAGAGAACAGAAGGACACAGAGAAAGAGGAGAAGACAGAGGGGTATCTAGATAGAGGAGAGAATTGAAGGGCAACCAGAAAGAGGAGATAACAGAAGGGCATCCAGAGAAAGAGAAGACAGAGCGAATCCAGAGAGAGGAGAGAACAGAAGGGCATTCGGAGAGAGGAGAGAACAGAAGGGCATCGGGAGAGAGGAGAAGACAGAAGGTCATCCAGAGAGAGGAGAGAACAGAATGGAATCCAGAGAGCAGAAAGATCAAAAGGGCATCCAAAGAGAGGAGAAGACAGCTGGGCATCAAGAAAGAGGAGAAGACAGAAGGGAATCCAGAAAGAGGAGAGAGCAAAAAGCCATCCAGCTAAAGGAAAAGACAAAAGGACATCTAGAGACAGGAGAGAACAGAAGGGCATCCAGAGAGAGGAGAGATTAGACGGGCATCCATGGAGAGGGGAATTCAGAAGGGCATCCAGAGAGAGGAGAATTCAGAAATTCATTCAAAGAGAGGAGAGAACTGAAAGGCATCCAGATAGTGGAGTAGACAGAAGGGCATCCAGAGAAAGGAGAAGACAGAAGGGCATCCAGAGAGAGGAGAGGACATATGGACATCCTGAGAGAAGAGAGAACAGAAGCATATCCAGAGAGATGAGAGAACATTAGAGAATCCAGAAAGAAGATAGAACAAAAGCCCATCCAGAGAGAGCAGAAGAGTGAAGGACATCCAGAAAGAGAAGAGGACTGAAGGACATAAGGAGAGAGAAGAAGACAGAAGGGCATCCAGAGAGAGGAGAGGACAGAATGCCATCCAGTGATAGGAGAGAATAGAATGGCATCTAGAGAGAAGAGAAGACAGAAGGGCCTACAAAATAAGGAGAGAAAAAGGGCATCCAGACAGAGGAGAGAGCAGAAGGGCATCCAGAGAGAGGAGAAGAGATAAGTGCATCCAGAAAGAGGAGAATGCAGAAGGGCATCCAGAGAGGAGAGGACAGAAGGGCATCCAGGAAGAGGAGAGAACAGAACGAAATTCAGAGAGAGGAAGAGCAGAAAGGCATCCAAAGAGAGGAGAAGACAGAAGGGCATCCGGAATGAGGAGTGAAAAGAAGGGCATCTAGAGAGAAGAGAGAGCAGAAGGGCATCCAGAGAGAGGAGAAAACAGAAGGGCATCCAGAGAGAGGAGAAGACAGAAGTGCATCCAGAGAGAGTAGATAACAGAATGGAACCAGAAAGAGGAGAGAAAAGAAGGACATCCAGATGGAGGAGAAGACAGAAGGGAATCCAGAATGAGGAGAGAAGTGATGGGCATTCGGAGAGAGGAGAAGACAGAAAAGCATCCAGAGAGGAAAGGACCGAAGAGTATCCTGAAAGAGAAGAGAACAGAAGGGCATCCAGAAAAAGGAGAGAACCGAAGGGCATTCAGAGAAAGAAGAGGACACAAGGGCATCCAGAGAGAGGAGAGAACAGAAGGGCAATCAGAGAGAGTAGAGAACAGAAGGGTATCCATAGAGAGGAGAGGACAAAAGGGCTATCCAGAGAGAGGAGAGAGCAGAAAGGCATCCAGAGAAAGGAGAAGACTGAACGGCATCCAGTGAGAGGAGAGGACATAAGGACATCCCGAGAGAAGAGAGAACAGAGGCACATATAGAGAGATGAGAGAACATTAGAGAATCCAGAAAGAGGAGAGAACAGAAGCCCATCCAGAGAGAGCAGAAGACTGAAGGACATCCAGAGAGAGAAGAGGACTAAAGGGCATGAGGAGAGAAAAGAAGACAGAAGGGCATATAGAGAGAGTAGAGGACAGAATGGCATCCAGTGACAGGAAAGTACATAAGGGTATCTAGAGAGAAGAGAAGAAAGAAGGATATCCAGAGTGAGGAAAAAATCCTCGGGCTTCCAGAGAGAGAAGAAGACAGAAAGCCATCGGGAGAGACTAGGGAACAGAAGGGCATAGGGAGAGAGGAGAAGACAGAAGGGCATCCACAGAGAGGAGAGGGCAGAAGGGCATCCGGAGAGAGGAGAGAACAGAAGGGTATCCAGAAAGAAGAGAGAGCAGAAGGGCATCCAGAAAGAGGAGATGACAGAAGGGCATCTGGAGAGAGGAGAGTACAAATTGGCATCCAGAGAGAGGAGAAGACAGAAGGGAAGCTGGAGATCGAGACAACAGAAGGGCATAGGGAGAGAGGAGAAGACAGAAAGGCATCCAGTGAGAAGAGAGTACAGACGGGCATCCAGAGGGAGGAGAAAACAGAAGTGCATCCTGATAGAGGAGAAGATAGAAGGGCATCCAGAGAGAAGAGGAGACAGAATTTCCTGCAGAGAGAAGAAAGAGCAGACGGGCATCCTGCGAGAGGAAACGAAAGAAGGGCATTCACCTAACATAGTACAGAAGGCCATACAGAGAAATAAGATGACAGAAGGGCATTTAGATAGAGGAGAGAATAGAAGGGCATCGAGAAAGAGGAGAGAACAGATGGGCATCCAGGGAAGGAAAAGAAAGAGAGAATCTAGCGAGAGGAGAGAACAGAAGGGCATTTGGAGAGAGGAGAGAACTGAAGGGCTTCGGGAGACAGGAGAAGACAGAAGGTCATCCAGAGAGAGGAGAGAACAGAAATGCATCCAGAGAGAGGAGAAGACAGAAGGGCATCCAGAGAGAGGAGACAACATAAGGGCATCTACAGAGATGAGAGGAGAGAAGTTCATGTAGAGAGGAGAGAACACAAGGGCTTCCAGAGAGAGGAGAAAATATAAGGGCATCCAGAGAGAGAAGATGACATAAGGGCATTAAGAGAGAGGAGAGGAGAGAAGGGCATCAAGAGAGAGGAGAGTACAGAAGGCAATCCAGAGAGAGGAGAAGACAGAAGGGCTTCCAGAGAGAAGAGAACAAAAGCACATCTGTAATGAGGAGAAGTGAGAAGGCATCCAGATGGGGAAGAGGACAGAGGTGTATCCTGAGAGAAGAGAGGACAGAAGGGCATCGAGGAGAGAAGAGAACAGAAGGGCATACATAGAGAGGAGAGGACAGAAGGGCTTCTAGAGAGAGCAGAGAATAGAAGAGCATCCAGAAAGAAGAGAAGACTGAAGGGCATCGGGAGATAGGAGAAGACAGAAGGGCATCCAGAGAGAGGAGAGGACACAATGGCCTCCAGAGAGAAGAGAAAGCAGAGGGCATCCAGAGCGAAGAGAGGAAAGTAGAGCATCCACAGAAAAGAGTACAGAAGGCCATACAGAGAGAGGAGAAAACAGAAGGGCATCCAGAAAAAGTTAGAACAGAGGGGCATTCAGAGAGAAAAAGAAGACAGAAGGGAATCTAGAGTGAGGAGAGAATTGTAGGGCATCCAGAGAGAGGAGAAGACAGAAGGGTATTAGAAGAGATGAGATTAGAGAAGGGCATCAGTAGGGAGGAGAAGACAGAATGGCATCCATAGAGAGGAGATGACAGAAGGGGATTCAGAGAGAGGAGAAATTAAAAAGCCAATACAGAGAGTGCAGAGTACAGAAGGGCATCCAGAGAGAGGAGAGGACAGAAGGGCATGCAGAAGTGGTAAAAACAGAAGGGAATCCATAGAGAGGAGATAACAGAAGGGCATCCAGAGACAAGAGAAGCCAGAAGGGAATCCAGAGAGAGGAGAGAACAGAACGGAATCCAGAGAGAGGAGAGAGGAGAAGAGAATCCAAAGAGAGGAAAAGAAAAAAAGGGCATGCGGAATGAGGAGAGAACAGAAAGTTATCCAGAGAAAGTAGAGAGCAGAAGGGCATCCAGAGAGAGGAGAAAACAATAGGGCATCCTGAGAGAGGAGAGAACAGATGGGCATCCAGAGAGAGGAGAAGACAGAATGGAAGCTGGAGATCGAGGGAACATAAGGGCAGGGAAAGAGGAGAAGACAGAAGGGCATCCAGAGAGAGGAGAGTACATAAGGGCCTCCAGAGGGTGGAGAAAACAGAAGGGTATCCAGAGAGAAGAGAGAAAAGAAGGGAATCCATGAATAGGAGAAGAGAGGAGGCATCCAGATGGAGAAGAGGACCCATGGGCATCCTGAGAGAGGAGATTACAGAAGGGCATTCAGGGAGAGAAGAGAAAAGAAGAGCATCCAGCAAGAGGAGAAGACAAAAGGGTATCTAGAGAAAGCAGAGAACAGAAGGGCATCAAGAGAGAGGAGAAGACAGAAGGGAATCAAGAGAGAGGAGAGAACAGAAGAGCATACAGAGAGAGGAAAAGACAGAAGGGCAACTGGAATGAGAAGAGAATAGAAGAGCATCCAGAGGGAGGAGAAGACAGAAGGGCATCCAGAGAGAGGAGAGGACAGAAGTTCATCCAGATGTAGGAGAGAACAGAAATGCATCCAGAGAGAGGAGAAGAAAGAAGGGCATCCAGAGAGAGGAGAGGATAAAACAGCATCCAGAGAGAGGAGAAGACAGAAGGGAATCCAGAGATAGGAGAGAACAGAAAGCCATCCAGAGGGAGGAAAATACAGAAGGGCATCTAAAGAGAAGAGAGAACAGAAGGGCATCCAGAGAGAGGAGAGATCAGAAGGGCATCCATGGAGAGGAGAGTTCAGAAGGGCCTCCAGAGAGAGGAGAATTCAGAAATTCATCCAAAGAGAGGAGAGAACTGAAGGGCATCCAGAGAGCGGGGAAGACAGAAGGGCATCCAGAGAGAGAAGAGAACATAAGGGCATCCACAGAGATGAGAGGACAGAAGTTCATGTACAGAGGAGAGAACAAAAGGGCATCCAGAGCGTGGAGAGAAGAGTAGGGCATCCAGAGAGAGATGAAGACAGAAGGGCATGCAGAGAGAGGAGAGGACAGAAGGGCATCAAGAGAGAGGAGAGTACAGAAGGGCATCAAGAGGGAGGAGAAAACAGAAGGGCTTGCAGATCGAGAAGAATACATAAGAGCACCCAGAGAGAGGAGAGGACAGATAGGCATCCAGAGAGAGGAGAGAACAGAAGGGCTTCCAGAGAGAGGAGATCACATAAGCGCATCTGGAAAGAGGAGAAGAGAGACGGTATCTAGATGGCGAAGAGGACAAATGGGCATCCTGAGAGAGGAGAGGACAGAAGGGCATCAAGGAGGGAAGAGAACAGAAGGGCATCCAGGAAGAGGAGAGAACAGAACGGAATCCTGAGGGAGGAGAGAACAGAAGGGCATACAAAGAGAGGAGAAGACAGAAGGGCATCAGGAGATAGGAGAAGCCAGAAGGGCATCCAGAGATAAGAGACGATAGAAGGGCATCCAGATGGAAGAGAGTGAAGAAGGGCATCCAGAGATAGGAGAGGACAGAAGGCATTCAGAGAGAGGAGAGAACGGAAAGCCATCCAGAGTGAGGAGAAAACAGAAGGGCATATAGAGAGAGTAGAGAACAGGAGGGCATCCAGAGAGAGGAAAGATCAAAAGGGCATCCAAAGAGAGGAGAGTTCAGAAGGGCATCCAGGAAGAGGAGAAGCCAGATGTGCATTGGGATATAGGAGAAGATAGAATGGCATCCAGAGAGAAGAGAGGACAGAATGGCTTCCAGAGAGAACAGAAGTCAGAGGCCATCCAGAGAGAGGAGAGGAAAGTAGAGCATCCACAGAAAAGAGTACAGAAGGCCATACAGAGAGGAGAAAACAGAAGGGCATCCAGAAAGAGGTGAGAACAGAAGGGCATTCCGAGAGAAAAGAAGACAGAAGGGAATCTAGAGTGAGGAGAGAATTGTAGGGCATCCAGAGAGAGTAGAAGACAGACGGGCATCAGAAGAGAGGAGAGGAGAGAAGAGAAGGGCATAGGGGGAGGAAAGAAGACAGAATGGCATCCAGAGAGAGGAGAAATTAAAAAGCAAATACAGAGAGTGGAGAGAACAGAAGGGCATCCAGATAGACTAGAATACAGAATAGCATCAAGAGAGGACAGAAGGGCATACAAAGAGAGGAGAGGACCTAAGCGCATCCAGAAAGATGAGAGGACAGAAGGGCATCCAGAAAGAGGAGAAGCCAGAAAGGCATCCAGAGAGAGGAGAGAGCAGAGGGGATCCAGAGAGAGGAGAAAACAGAAGGGCATCTGGAGTGAGGATAGAACAGAAGGGCATCCAGAGAGAGGAGAAGACAGAAGAGCATCCGGAAAGAGAAGAGAACAGAAGGGTATCCAGAGAAGATAGAACAGAAGGGCATCCCAAGAGAGTAGAGAACAGAAAGGTATCCATAGAGAGGAGAGAATAAAAGGGTATTCAGTGAGAGGAGAGAACAGAAGGCCATCCAGAGAAAGGAGAAGACAGAAAGGCATCCAGAAAGAGGAGAGGACATAAGGACATCCCGAGAGAAGAGAGAAGAGAAGCACATCCAGAGAGATGAGAGAACATTAGAGAATCCAGAAAGAGGAGAGAACAAAAGCCCATTCACAGAGAGCAGAAGACCGAAGGACATTCAGAGAGAGAAGAGAAATGAAAGGCATCCGGAAACAGAAGAAGACAGAATGGCATTCCAACAGAGGAGAGGACAGAATGGCATCCAGTAACAGGAGAGAACAGAAGAGCATCTAGAGAGAAGAGAAGACAAAAGGATATCCAGACTGAGGAAAAAATTTTCGGGCATCCAGAGAGAGGAGAAAAGAGAAGTTTATCCGGAGACAGGAGAGAACAGAAGGGCATCCATAAAGAGGAGAAGAAGACAGAAGTGCATCCAGAGAGAGGAGAGAACAGAAGGGCATCCAGAAAGAGGAGAGAACAGAAGGGCATCCAGAAGGAGGAGAAGGCAGAAAAGAAACCAGAGTGAGGAGAGAACAGAAGGGCATCCAGAGAGGGAAGAGAACAGAAGGGCATCAAGAGAGAGAAGAGGACACAAGGGCATCCAGAGAGAGGAGAGAACATAAGGGCATCCAGAGAGAGTAGAGAACACAAGGGTATCCATAGAGAGGAGAGGACAAAAGGGCATCCAGAGAGAGGAGAGAACAGAAGGGTATCCAGAGAAAGGAGAAGACAGAAGAGCATCCGGAGAGTGGATAGGACATATGGACATCCCGAGAGAAGAGAGAACAGAGGCACATCTAGAGAGATGAGCAAACATTAGAGAATCCAGAAAGAGGAGAGAACAGAAGCCCATCCAGAGCGAGCAGAAGACTGAAGTACATCCAGAGAGAGAAGAAGACTTAAGGGCAACAGGAGAGAGAAGAAGACAGAAGGGCATCCAGAGAGAGGAGAGGACAGAATGGCATCCAGTGACAGGAGAGAACAGAAGGGCATATAGAGAGAAGAGAAGACAGAAGGATATCTAGAGTGAGGAGAAAATTGTTGGGCATCCAGAGAGAGGAAAAGACAGAAGGGCATTGGGAGAGACTAGGGAACAGAAGGGCACAGGGAGAGAGGAGAAGACAGAAGGGCATCCTGATAGAGGAGAGTACAGAAGGGCATCCAGAGGGTGGAGAAAACAGAAGGGCATCCTGATAGGGGAGAGGACATAAGGGCATTCAGGGTGCGAAGAGAACAGAAGGGCATCCAGCGAGAGGAGAGGACAGAAGGGTATCTAGAGAGAGCAGAGAA
The DNA here is from genome assembly GCF_011762505.2 of Arvicanthis niloticus. NCBI lineage: Eukaryota > Metazoa > Chordata > Mammalia > Rodentia > Muridae > Arvicanthis > Arvicanthis niloticus. The sequence continues at coordinate 152,744 of NW_023045149.1, read as the reverse complement.
CAGAAGGGCATCAAGAGAGAGGAGAAGACAGAATGGAATACGGAGAGAGGAGAGTACAGATGGGCATCCAGAGAGAGGAAAATACTTAAGGGCATCCAGAAAGAGGAGAGAAGAGAAGGGCATCAAGAGAGAGGAGAAGACAGAAGTGAAGCCGGTGAGACAAGACAACAGAACTGCATAGGGAGAGAGGAGAAGACAGAAGGGCATCCAGAGTGAGGAGAGGACAGTTGGGCATCCAGATGTAGGAGAAGATATAAGGGCATCCTTCGAGAGGAGAGGGAAGAAGGGTATCCCGAGAGAAGAAGGATCAAATGGAATCCAGAGAGAGGAGAAGACAGAAGGGCATCCAGATAGAGGAGGAGACAGAATTTCCTTCAGAGAGAAGTCTGAGCAGAAGGGCATCCAGCAAGAGGAGAGGAAAGAAGGGCATTCACATAAAATAGTATAGAAGGCCATACAGAGATAGGAGAAGACAGAAGGGCATCTAGATAGAGGAGAGAATAAAAGGCCATCCAGAAAGAGGAGACAACAGAAGGGCATCCAGAGAAGTAAAAGACAGAGCGAATCCAGAGAGAGGAGAGAACATAAAGGCATTCGCAGAAAGGAGAGAACAGAAGGGCATTGGGAGAGAGGAGAAGACAGAAGGTCATTCAGAGAGAGGAGAGAACAGAAGGGCATCCAGAGAGAGGAAAGATCAAAAGGGCATCCATGTAGAGGAGAGTTCAGAAGGGCATCCAGAAATAGGAGAAGACAGAAATGCATCCACAGAGAGAAGAGTACTGAAGGGCATCCAGAGAGCAGGGAAGACAGAACGGCATCCAGAGAGTGGAGAGAACATAAGGGCATCCAGAGAAATGAGAGGACAGAAGGGCATTAGAGAGAGGAGAGAACAAAAGGGCATCCAGAGATAGGAGAGAAGAGGAGGGCATTAAGTTAGAGAAGAAGACAGAAGGGCAACCAGAGAGAGGAGAGGACAGAAAAGCATCAAGAGAGAGGAGAGTACAGAAGGTCATTCAGAGGGAGGAGATAACAAAAGGGCATTCAGAGGGAAAAGAATACAGAAGGGCAACCAGAGAGTGGAGAGGACAGAAGGGCATCCAGAGAGAGGAGAAACAGAAGGTCTACCATAGAGAGGAGAGCACAGAAGCACATCTGGAAAGAGGAGAAGAGAGAAGGCGTCCAGATGGAGAAGAGCACAGAGGGGCATCCTGAGAGAAGAGAGGACAGAAGGGCATCCAGGAGAGGAGGGAACAGAAGGGCATCGAGAGAGAGGAGAGGACAGAAGGGCATCTAGAGAGAGGAGGGAATAGAAGGGCATCCAGAAAGAGAAGAAGACAGAAGTGCATCGGGAGATAGGAGAAGACAGAAGTACATCCAGAAAGAGGAGAGGACAGAATTTCCTCCAGAGAGTAGAGAAGGCAGAGGGCATCCAGAGAGAGGAGAGGAAAGTAGACCATCCACAGAAAAGAGTACAGAAGGCCATACAGAGAGAGGAGAAAACAGAAGGGCATCCAGAAAGAGGTGAGAACAGAGGGGCATTCAGACAGAAAAGAAGACAGAGGGAATCTAGAGTGAGGAGAGAATTGTAGGGCATCCAGAGAAAAGAGATGACAGAAGGGCATCAGAAGAGAGGAGAGAAGAGAAGGGCATCAGGAGAGAGGAGAAGACAGAATGGCATCCATGGAGAGGAGATGACAAAAGGGCATCCAGAAAGAGGAGAGCATATAAGGGCAACCAGAGAGAGGAGAAGACAGAAGAGCATCCAGAGAGAGGAGAAGACAGAAGGGCAACCAGAGAGAAGAGAGAGCAGAGGGGATTCAGAGAAAGGAGAGAACAGAAGGGAATCCAGACAGAGAAGAGGACACAAGGGCATCCAGAGAGAGGACAGAACAGAAGGGCATCCAGAGAGAGTAGAGAACAGAAGTGTATCCATAGAGAGGAGAGACCAGAAGGACATCCAGAAAGAGGAGAGAACAGAAGGGCATCCAGAGAAAGGAGAAGACAGAAGCGAATCCAGAGAGAGGAGAGAACAGAAGGTCATCCAGCGAGAGGAGAGAACAGAAATGCATCCAGAGAGAGGAGAAGACAGAAGGGCATCCAGAGAAAGGAGACGACAGAATGGCATTCAGTGAAAGGAGAGAACAGAAGGGCATCCAATGTTATGGGAGAACAGAAGGGAATCCAGAGAGAGGAGATAACAGAAAAGCATCCCGAGAGAGGGGAAGACAGAAGGGCATACAAAGTGAAGAGAGAACAGAAGGGCATTTGTAGAGTGAAAAATTATGAAGGCCATTTTATGAAATATGTGTAGATTTTTCGCCTTACAGAACTTGGAACTGAAAATAAGATTTCAGGTCTTCACATTCCAGGTGAAGGACACTTGCTGGATTACATTCCTCAAGCCTTGCTCAAGGCAGGAAGAGACATTCCTGACCACAGATAAAAGATGCTGCCACCTAGGTGGGGCTATAGCAGGAAGAAGCAAAGATAGATAATCTGAAATAGTTGGTAAATGGGTGAATAGGACACAATAGCATGGTAAAAACCACATTTTTGAGAAGAATGAGTGTGCAGAGTGATTTAACATGACTCTAGATCATTTGGGCTAGATTGCTCTGAAATGTTCCACTGTTATTGGTTACTACTCCCTTGGTCTTCCCAGTGCTATGTTCAAAATTTGTAAAGCAACCAATCATGTGTAACCACGTGAAAATGCAACCATCATGTGTAAGCACATGAAAATGCAACCGTTCATGTGTAAACGTGCGAAAATGCCTTCCTTTCCCACCCAATGCTATAAAAGACCCTTTAACCCACCACTGGGGGCCAAAAACCTTGCTCTTGGAGCTAAAGAGCTTGTCGTTTTGACTGCCTGCTTACTTCCCTAATAAAGCCTCTGCTGATTGCATCCAGGTATGCTTTCTTGTGACCTTTGGGTGGTCGAGAATTTCCGAAGGCTTGAGGAAGGGTCTCCTGAGTATGGGGATCTTCACATCCAGAGAGAGGAGAGAGCAGAAGGGCATACAGAGAGAGGAGAAGACAGAAGGGAATCCAGAGAAAGGAGACTACAGAAAGGCATCCAGAAAGAGAAGAGAACAGAAGGGCATCCAGAGAGAGGACAGAACAGAAGGGCATCCGGAAAGAGAAGAGGACAAAAGGGCATCCTAGAGAGAGGAGAGAAGAGAATGGCATCCAGAGAAAGAGAAGACAGAAGTGAATCCAGAGAGAGGAGAGAAGAGACGGGCATTAAGAGAAAGGAGAGAACAGAAGGGCATCGGGAGAGAGGAGAAGACAGAAGGTCATACAGAGAGAGGAGATGAAAGAAGGGCATCCAGAGAGAGGAAAAGAAAAATAGGGAATCCAGAAAGAGGAGAGAACAGAAGTGCATCCAGAGAGAGGAGAAGACAGAAGGGCATCCAGAGAGAGGAGAGGAAAGAATGGCATCCAGAGAGAGGAGAAGACAGAAGGGTATCCAAAGAGAGGAGAGAACAGAAGGGCATCCAGTTAGAGGAGAGACCAGAAGGGCATCCAGAGACAGGAAAAGACAGAAGGGTATCTGGAGAGAGGAGAGAACAGAAGAGCATCCAGAAAGAGGAGAGAACAGAAGGGCATCAAGGGAGAGAAGACAGAAGAAATTCCAGAGAGAGGAGAGAACATAAGGGCATCCTGAGGGAATAGAGGACAGAAAGTCATGTAGAGAGAGCAGAGAACAGAAGGTTATCCAGAAAGATTAGAAGACAGAACGGCATCGGGAGATAGGAGAAGACATAAGGTCTTCCAGAGAGAGGAGAGGACAGAATGGCCTCCAGAGAGAAGATAGAAAAGAAGGGCATCCAGAGAGAAAAGAGGTCAAAAGTACATCCACATAAAAGAGTAAAGAAGGCCATACAGATAGAGGAGAAGACAGAAGGGCATCTAGATAAATTAGAGAACAGAAGAGCATCTAGAAAGAGGAGAGAACAGAAGGGCATCCAAAAAAAGGAGAAGACTGAGGGAATCCAGTAGAGGGGAGAGAAAAGAAGGGCATTCGGAGACAGGAGAGAACAGAAGGGCATCGGAAGAGAGGAGAAGACAGAATGTCATCCAGAGAGAGGAGAGAACAGAAGGGCATCCAGAGACAAGAGAGAGCAGAAGGGCATCCAGAGAGAGGAAAAGACAGAAGGAAATCTGGAGAGAGGAGAGAACAGAAGGTCATTTGGAAAGAGGAGAGTACAGAAGAGCATCAAGAGAGAGGAGAAGAAAGAAGGGAATCCAGAGAGAGGAGACAACAGAAGGGCATTTAGAGAGGATAGAGTAGAAGGGCATCCAGAGAGAGGAGAAGACAATAGGGCATGCAGAGAGAGGAGAGAACAGAACGGCATCCAGAGGGAGGAGAGAGCAGAAGAGCATCCAGAAAGAGGAGAAGACAGAAGGGCATCCGGAGAGAGTAGAGAACAGATGAGCATCCAGAAAGAGGAGAAGACAGAAGGGCATCCGGAGAGAGGAGAGAACAGATGAGCATCCAGAGAGATGAAAAGAAAGAAGGGAAGCTGGAGTTTGAGAGAACAGAAGGGCATAGGGAGAGAGGAGAAGACAGAAGGGCATCTGTAAATAGAAGAAGAGAGTAGGCATCCAGATGGAGAAGAGGACCGTTGGGCTTCCTGAGA